>NW_009915235.1:11994-23360 GCF_000696875.1 Nestor notabilis | reverse complement strand
GCCAGCGCCTCAGCACCCTCACAGGGAAGAGCTTCTGCCTAAGAGCTCATCTCAATCTCCCCTCTGTCAGGTTAAAGCCATTCCCCCTTGTCCTGTCCTTACAGGCCCTTGTCCAAAGCCCCTCTCCAGGTTTCAAATGCTCATCTAAAATTTGCACTCTTAAATTTCTAAACTGCATTTCTTCCCATTATATGTATTCCCATAAAATACCTTTATAGGATATCAACAACTACTGTCATGTATTCCTGTGCACAGCTTGACACAGGGCAAACCCAACACATTCATCAGCTGGCTCTTCCATTTAGGTGTTTTCTTTGTGTAGATGCCCCAGCCTTGCAACACGGTGACGTGCGGAAAGCAGACTCCACAGTGTGTAAGACTGTAAAGTAGGTATGTTTATTCAGCGCTGGGCAGCATGGGGGGCAGTCCCACCAAAGCTGTGTGCACCTCGTGTGACAATTTGCTCTAAATTTATACAGTAACTGTTGCATATACATGAGATTTCCTATTAGACCTATACATATGTGTGACCTGTCCCCGCTTCGTATTCAAGTTAGGGCTCCTCCTTCTTGCGCCTGCGCAGTGTCTCCTAGTGGTGGTCTTCTGGGGTCGTAGAGAATGAAGGCCATAGGTCTTCCTCACCATGCACTCTTCACCCCTTGGTTTTGCGCATGCTCAAAGTTCTCTTGGGTTCTCGCCAAACTACAAGGTCAGCTTCAGCCGGTTAGGAACTAGTTCTTGTGAGAAACCACTAATTTTATCTAGTCCTTGCTGATTTCAGGAACTGCCGTTTGTAACAAGTCACAAAGCTTCTTCATAAAACCTGTTCCAACTTATTGATTATCTACCCTACAATTCCCTGTTTCAGTGGTGGATGTGGCTGTTCTTCCTCCCCAATGGATTTCTTCTTGTCCTTCAGAGGCATCAGGCTAACAGAACAGGCATAAGGCTGATGCTCTCTGTTGGTGTGTTAGGGTGCACAGCAGTAAGACACTAGGCAGTGTTAAACTCGCCAGTACAACAGGCACTTGTGCTGTAATTGGGAAGTCCTGGAGCAAATACAGCATGAGTGAGGCTGAAAAATGAGTGTTCCAGCACTCACATTCACATGGCATTCTTACATCACTGCAGAGCGAAATAGAGCAGCAATCGCAGGCAGGTCTCAGTGATGTTTATGAATAATTATAATAAAGTATTATGAAGTATAACTTCATAAGAGCTTAATTCTGCAGATTCTCAGACGTGTTGGTGGGAAGTGAAGCACTGCCCTGTCGCAGCCAGTGGCAGAGGACAATGCTCCTCACCCCTGCGGGTGTGCAGCAGCATCAGCATGGAGGAGAGCTTTGCCCGTGCTCCGTGATTTGACACATAAAACGTGACTGTTGGGGAAGGAAGGAGTATTATGCACACTGGATTTCATTTCATGCGCAAAGCAATTGGATTTACATTTTCCAAGCTGGTAAAAATATTGATGATGTTCTGCAGCAAACAAATACATCACCAGTCCCAGGGTTGGGGAGGGGAGGAGGACTTAAATTGCTGCGACACTGGAAACTCCATGTTCCAGACATGCTACCCAGATGTACTGAGGAAGATCCAGGCATGCTGTATAATGCTACTAGCTAAGGAAAGTGCCTGTGTGTGTCATGTCACTTTATTGTGAGGGGAATGAAGGGTCGTGTGGCACCATTAAAAATTCAACTTGTTTTCTGATAGTGGAGGGTGCTCAGGCTGCAGAGAAAAGGAGTGAGAATACCCTGCTAAGTTCAAAACAGTGCAGTTTGATGGTCAATATTTTCATGAGAGGCTATATTTAGCAAGAATTATAATGTTCCTGGGTCACTGGTTGAAGCTGTGAAATGAACTCACTTTGTCACTGGTAGAATTAAGGGCTTAGGATATTGAGAATACTTAGATGTGGAGGCTGCTCAGTATTTCCTTCTGCACAGTACTGCTGTGAAATGCTGGATTTGTGTTCCTTCTACTACTAAGTTACTCCCCAAAAAAACTTCACACAGTAGGTAAATAGTGCAAATCAGGAGAGTTCTGATGTGGCCTGCCCAAGGCAACAGGGATCCTCAGCACTGGAGCTGGGATTAGCAGTTGGTTGCTCCCAGCTAATCCAGTTTGCAAGTCTCCACACAGTACTGCCGTCCTGGGAGCTGCTGGTAGCTGTGAACAGCTATTCCCCCCATTCCCAGGATGTAAGACACTGTCCAAAAGCTTAACATGAGCCTGTCTGAGCTCAGGTGCCTGGCTCTCACCCTTGTTTTGCTGGTGTGGTGGCTGATGAGAAGCAGATGAAAAGAAAAGGGTGGGATTTGGCCTGAGTGGAGGGAGCTGCATGGTTCAGGCGAGCAGAGGGAAGTGCACTGTATCTGCTCACTGCTTGGCAGAGGAAAACCTCTGCAGACAAGCGCCTTGAAATGTTCTTCTGTGTCCAGGTGTTGCGGGGCAGACCGGTGGTTCTTGCTCTTTGACGTGGTGCTCTCAGTGCAGGGTCTGTATGTACACAGAGCATTGTCATCTGATGTATTCTGCATTAGGCTCAAGGCTAATGCAGAGTGCTCAACTCATGCTGGCACAAGGCAAACGGGATGGAGGCGATGGAACAGGCAAGAGCACAGGGAGGCAGCCCAGAGCTCTCTAAATCCAGGTTCTGGCCATTCTCAGTGTAGCTGCAGAGGGAGCTCGTGTGGCTCCTGGCCTGGCTGCCCTCTGCAGAGCATCCCCAAGGTGCCCATTCACATCTTGCTCCCACTGCCAGCAACTGTCTTTCAATTAAATCCAGCTCAGGTCAGCTTTGACAAGCACCTTCCTTGTAACTCCAGCAGGTTACAGCCAGCAGATCATCCTAATGCATCTTAAAAAGTGAAAGACTTGGGCTGGGAGCCAATATCATTTCCTATCTTTCTTTTACTTCTTTCTCCCCTTTGCATCTCTGTAGCAATTCTTTCTGCAGAGGTGTGGCTTAGATGGGAGGTTGTAGGGATCAAGAGGTGATAGGCTATGCATGTTAATTAACTGTTGTAACTGCAGCCCTCCATAAACCGGTTTGGTTTGGAAGGGACCTTAAAGCTCATCCAGTTCCAACCCCCTACCACGGGCAGGGACACCTTCCACTAGAGCAGGTTGCTCCAAGCCTCTGTGTCCAACCGGGCCTTGAACACTGCCAGGGATGGGGCAGCCACAGCTTCTCTGGGCACCCTGTGCCAGCGCCTCAGCACCCTCACAGGGAAGAGTTTCTGCCTAAGAGCTCATCCCAGTCTCCCCTCTGGCAGGTTAAAGCCATTCCCCTTGGCCTGTCCCTACAGGCCCTTGTTCAAAGCCCCCTCCAGGTTTCCTGGAGCCCCTTTAGGCACTGGAGCTGCTCTAAGGTGTCCCCTTCAGGAGCCTTCTCTTCTCCAGCTGACCCAGCCCATCTCTCTCAGCCTGGCTCCAGAGCAGAGCTGCTCCAGCCCTCACAGCATCTCTGTGGCTCCTCCTTCCAGCCTATAAACCCCTGATAGATCCAGTTGTCATAACTAATGACCACAGAAATAGCAGAAGGGTTCTTAGACCTCATGGTGGGGGCTTTAAGCTAGTTTTAAGTATTAGAAACCAGGATGAGCCTTGAGTGAGGGTGGGTTGTCCCGTGTGTTTGCAAAGTGTTTCTTGCAGCCTCCTGAAGCAGCCAGAACAGTGCTCAGTGGTTCAGGATGTAGGGTCAAGTATAAGTTCTTCTGATGGTCTTTCTGCATTTGCCTTTGTGTCAGTAATTCTGATTGTCCTGCATTAATTCCAAGGTGCTTCATGCTGTACAGCACAGATGGAAGATATGGGTTTAGCTTTATAACTAAGGCCTTTGTAGCATGTTTTGCACAGAGCAAAAGGAAAGGAATGGAAGTGGTGATGTTTGCTTTGAGGCTCTAAATGTGAGCAGCTCCATTCTGTTATGACAGGGCATGAATCAGAAATTGCTGACGGGGTGGGAGAGGAGTCGGACCTCCTGCAATGAGCAAACTGGCCAGTTTAGTTGGATCAGCACACAAGTGTGAAGGCAACTCCTCACTCCAGCTAAGAGGAGCTGAAGTCGGTCCCTGCTGGAATGGCTGTGGAGGCTGCAGGCCCTGGGTCTGGGATCAGCTCAGGTGGGAAACAGAGGGAGGAATGGGGAGAGGTGTGGGGCTGAGCTCCTCCCCACTGGGGGGACTGGGTTCTGGAGCAAATCCTCCGAGCTGTGGAAGAGGGAGGTTTGGAGAGGGGGGAGCATGAGAAGAGCACAGGAAGAGATGGGGACATGTTGTGGAGTTGGTGGGAAATTCATGGCCAGCTGTTAAGGGGCTGGTGGGCAGGATGCTAGTCTGGATTTGTGGATGAGGTTCATGCTGGAAACCTCCCCTGCTCTTTATGGGATGCCAGCCTCATCCTGTTGGTTTGGGAAGGTAAAAGCCTCTGGACTGTTGTACTCTGAGGATATTGTGTGGAATGGGACACACTTTGTGATATTTCTTTATTTCAGTGACTCCTCTGCAGCCTGGCTGGGGGATTGTGTGTGACCTGGAGAGCACCTTCCCCCTCCCAGCGCGACCTCACAGCCTTAGAGCAGTGAATGACATGGTCCGTGCTGGGTCTTGGATGAAGGAGGTGAGGTCCCACCTTCCTGCCCCGCTTTGCGATGGGGACATCACAGCTGTGGCCTGGGAATTGGTCCTGTCCCTGTGCCTGCTGCTGACTGTGGAGCTCCTGCCCTTCTTTGCAAAGCACCTGCAGATGCAAAGTGGGTAGGAAGAAGCAGGCAAAGAGCCTCGGCGGAGCTGCGGAAGCCTCTTCTACCTGACTACAGCAGACCTGAACGTGGCAGCACCTCTCCTCCCCAAGGCATCATCATTCCATGCACTGAGCTGGACCTGTTGCAGGGGCAGCCCATGGATGGGGTGAGCTGAGCACACGGCACTCATGTCATCCCCTGCCAGGGCTGGTCTGTAGCAGCACTCGCTGGCAGATTATCGCTCTGTTGGGCACATACAGCTCTGACCTGCGTTTGGCTTCCGTCTTATCCAGCAAAGAGGCAATTCCAGCCTCTGTAATTAATGATTCTCTCCTGCCAGGGTCTTGGGTGAATCATCAGCACAGGAAATCAGCCAAGCAAAGTGGTGTCTGTGCTTGGATCCTGGCTGCAAAGGCAGCCCTTGGCCAGCTGAAATGAATTGTGGCTTGGCATTTTTCACCCATGGGTCTGAAGGCAGGCACAGGAATAACTCCTGTGCGCTCTGAGCTCTCACTTGTCATGCTCCTGCTCTGCCTGGGGCCTCATTTGTTGCAAATACCCCATGTGGTGATGGATGGAGACCAAGGATTGCTGGTCTCTATCCCTGGGGTCACTTGTGCCTGGGTTTTGCAATGGCATTTGGGGACCAGTCCAACACCAATCCCCAGGGAGATGAGGTGACAAGGAGTGAATTCTCAGAGAGCAAGCGGGCTGCAACACAACCACTCTGATCTGACCTGCTGTTTGGCTAATCTCAACAGCTCATCCTGGACATTGGTTCTGAGGTGCTGTCAGGCTCCCAGGCACAGTGACAGCGCGTGCTGTGGCTGCTGGTTCAGAAAAAGCCTGTTTAACTTGTAGTGAAGCATAAGATCAAACACACATCAGGCTGCATATTGTTTAAAGGGGACTCCTGTTCCCATGCCCCTGTGCTCACATATTGCATTCTTTCATAGGAATCTGGGTTCTGGCTGAATCCTGACTGCTGCCTCTGGGGTTAACTATGAAACCCTTCTCTCGGGCCAGCTGCTGCTGTGCAGGAGGTCCAGAGAGCTGAATAAATGGCAATTGAATTGAATTGCTGATTCTTTGGAGCGGTGTCCACACAACCTGGGCCCTGGCTTTCCGAATGCTGTTGCAATATGAATCATAGACTCACAGAGTGGTTTGGGTTGGAAGGGACCTTACAGCTCATCCAGTTCCAACCCCTGCCACGGGCAGGGACACCTTCCACTAGAGCAGGTTGCTCCAAGCCCCTGTGTCCAACCTGGCCTTGAACACTGCCAGGGATGGGGCAGCCACAGCTTCTCTGGGCACCCTGTGCCAGCGCCTCAGCACCCTCCCAGGGAAGAGCTTCCTTATACACAATATCAATCTCTCCCTTGGCAGGTTAAAGCCATTCCCTTTGTCCTGTCCCTATATCCCTTGTCCAAAGCCACTCTCTAGGTTTCTTGTAGCTCCTTTATGCACCGGGAGCTGCCCCAAGGTCTCTGTGTGAAACAGCACGTCCTGTTGTTCAGAGCTGTGCTGTGGGTCAGTGGGTGATTTTGTTGAGGAAAGTGGATGTGTGCTTCAGCTTTGCATCACTCGGAGGTGTTTGTGGGCTCTGTGCACGAGGTGAGTTCTGCTATTACTAGCCAAGGGTTTGCACATCAGCAGCAAACTCCAAAAGCAAGGAGAAACCACAGTGATTAGAAGTTCTGGCAAAGAAAAACCAGAATCCATCCAGAAGCGGCGTCTGCTTTGTTTTCACACGTTGTGTTTGCTTTAGAAGGGAGTAAATGGCACTGGCCAAGATGCGGCACAGATGTGGCAGCAGTCAGTGGAGCAGATGCAATACCAGTGCTACCTGCCCCTTCCTGCTGCTGCTCCCAAAGGTGCTCCAGGAGGTCCTGAAGTCTGGGAGACAGGGCAGGGCTGGGTTCGACCTGCTTGTTTCTCCCCAAAGCCAAACACTCCCCACAATGCCCAGCCCAGCCTGAGGCCAGACCCTGCTCTGGTTGCAGCACGGGTCCTGCGTGGCTGCACTGCTCTAGGGGTCACAAGCAGCACACAACAGCAGCAAAGGCTTGTGCCTGGAGAGAGAACAAGATAAAACTCTCATGGAGGACTCAGGGTGATGAATGTGTGAGTTACCTCCCTGCTTTCCTCCCTCTCCTTTACTTGCCTTGTTTCTTGTCTAGCTCACTTACCACTTTATCTCTTTGTTCCTTGCTCCTTCCTTCCCCTATAGCTACTGCTTTATAGCTAGCTGTGATCACATCTATCTGAAAGGTTCAGCATGTGCCATGTCCATGTGTGGTACAAAAGAGGCAAACTAGTGAGCTGAGCTCTGAATTTCTAATCCTGGCTCTTTTGCTGGCCTTACACAGATGCCTTAGAGCAAGTCTTGGTTTCCTCACCTGCAGAATGGGGCCATTGCCCACTTTTGGGGCAGCATGAGGTGTGCTGGGTGGATGAGGATCAAGGAAATGCAGTTGAAAATGAATTATTCAGACTTGCTGGCCAGCAACATGTAGCTTCAGTAGCTTGCTTATGGCTGGGTTAGGTGTGATCCCTGCAGGAATAGCCCTGCTTCGGAGCTGTGATCAGACACACTGTGGGGCAGGCAGGACTTTGGGGGGCAGGAAGTGCTTTGGCGTGTAGAGAGGGTTTCCAGATGTGATGCCTGCCTTCAGGCAGCCCGATTGAGTTGCCTTGTGCCCATGAGTGGACTATGTATCTGCTGCTTCCCCACTGCTGGAGGGGCAGCTGGAGCAGGCGATGCTGCTGGAAGCGCTCTGTTGGTTTTGGTGCCTCCATAAGGGCAGCATCTGCCTTTCCTGCCAAAGCTGAGCCCAGAGGCTGGAAGCCAGTCAGAGCCTGGGAGTGTTAAAACCAGTGCTTCACCTCTCCAGGATGTCTTGGGAGGTGCTGCCTGTTCCCGAGCCCTGGAAAGAGCAGCCAAGAGATGCTGCGAGGGCTGGAGCAGCTCTGCTCTGGAGCCAGGCTGAGAGAGCTGGGCTGGGGCAGCTGGAGAAGTGGAGAAGAGAAGGCTCCTGAAGGGGATAACTTAGAGCAGCTCCAGTGCCTAAAGGGGCTCCAAGAAACCTGGAGAGGGGCTTTGGACAAGGGATGTAGGGACAGGACAAGGGGAATGGCTTTAAGCTGCCAGAGGGGAGATTGAGATGAGCTCTGAGGCAGAAGCTCTTCCCTGTGATGGTGCTGAGGAATTCATTCCAGGATTCTATGATTCAATAAGAAGATTTTGTCCCTAGGGAAAGGCTGTGATAGTGCTGGGGACAAGCTGTCTCTACCTACAGTTTCTTCTGCCCTGGGTGCTTAACTTTTAAGGTGCTTACATTTGCTGCTGTTGTTAGATAAGGACATTTTGGAGGTGGTTAGATGGCTGGGCAAGGACTGCAGCAGCTGCCCATTGCACTGATGAAACACTGCCAGCCACTGCGAGGGAAGGAGCAGATCACTCGAGTCCCCCGAGGAGCAAAGATGTTGAGTGTGTTCCCCGAGAGGCGAAGTGCACTTTGCAGACGTGGCTTTGCCTGGCATTGCAGTTCATCTTGTTAGTAAATCTCGTGTATCACCCCCTGCAGAGCCCCTCCAGAACCCAGCTAAGTGGGGGAGAGATGAGATCAGATATAAGCCTTCTTATCCGGTATCAGCAAATGTAATCAGACTCTCCTTCTGCTATCAAAGGCCCCTGCAACCAACAACTGGGAGCCAGCCATCCCCTGCCTGCCTGCACAAATGCTTGGTCACTGCTGTGCCTTTGCTGCCTCTCTCTAGGCTCAGCCTGGTGTCATCTTAGATTAGTGGGCTTGTGTTTAAAGCCTCAGCATCCCCACAGGGAAGAGCTTCTTCCTTACATCTAACCTGAACTTCCCCTGTTTCGGTTTGAACCCATCACCCCCTGTCCTATCACTACAGTCCCTGATGAAGAGTCCCTCCCCAGCATCCATCATCACAGAATCCCAGCCTGCCCGAGGTTGAAAAGCATCACTGGAGGTAATCACCCCCCTGCTCAGGCAGAGTCACCCACTGCAGGTTACCCAGGACTAGATCCAGGTGGCTCCTGGGTATCTCCAAGGATGGAAATGCCAGCACCTCTCTCCTCAGGTGACCAGCATCATCTGTGTATGACTGCATGAACAACACAGAGATTTTGCTCAGAGCACTGACCCCCTCTTTGTGCCCACTCTGTGGAGGCTTTACCTCCATTGGTGCCCCTCATTTGTCTTGGTGGTACCAGTGGAGCAGTGGTGGGCTGATTTGCTGGAGATCTGTCATCAGGGATAGAGCCACATGGGCATATTTCAGTTTATTCCAAACACATCGTGCTCCCCCACCAGCCACATATAAAGGTTTGGGGACCTGCCAACACTTCCTACTTTCTCTCTTTCTCTCTTTCTATTTCCTTCAAAACATTTATTATTCAGAACAAAAACCTGTCCCAGGTAGTTTCAGGATTCAACTTGCTGCATAAAACAAGCAAAAGAGCAAAAAATAACAGCGGGTAAAGAACGGTTTAATTCAGTCCCTAATTCTCTATGAAGTAATTATTTCTTTAAAAACCTGGGATTTGCTAAAAGTGCCACAATTGCTTCTTCCCTTATGGCTCCAGAATGAAGGGCCCCTTTAATTAGTAAACATTTGGCATGCCTTTCAATAGGTTTTTAATTACATTAAAGGACACTGTCAAGGTGGCTTTCATCATGTTTAATAGCCCTGGAGGTTTTTTCCCCTCGCTGCTGAGTACAACTCTTTGGATTTCATTGGCTGCTCCAGACAAAGACAGGAGAAGCCTTTTCCCTAGAAAAGATGAAATAAGAAAGGGCTCATGTGTAGGTTTGGAGCTGAGCTGTGTTCTTCCTGCCTCTTGTCTCTCAGTTTGCTGGCAACAAGGCTTGTAGCACACTTTGCATTGTGCTGCAGGGAGGTGGGGGTGTCCCCATCCTTAAGCACTGTCACAGCTCTCCAAGGGTCCCGCCTTGCTGTAAACCTTGTGCTAAACTAGTTTAGGGCCTGTAGGGACAGGACAAGGGGAAGGTCTTTAACCTGCCAGAGGGGAGATTGAGATGAGCTCTGAGGCAGAAGTTCTTCCCTGTGAGGGTGCTGAGGCACTGGCTCAGCGTGCCCAGAGAAGCCGTGGCTGCCCCATCCCTGGCAGTGTTCAAGGCCCGGTTGGACACAGGGGCTTGGAGCAACCTGCTCTAGTGGAAGGTGTCCCTGCCCGTGGCAGGGGGTTGGAAATGGGTGAGCTTTAAGGTCCCCTCCAAGCTATGCTGCGATTCTATGATAAATCACCCCATGTTGTTCACCACCACTCCCTGGTGAATCAGATGCCTTTACTACAGCCTTATGGTCGCAGCTGCTCCAAGAAGTAGCTCTCTTAATAAATCACTAGTCCTATAACCAGGCTTGATGTGAGCTTCCAGAGGAAACAGCTCTGGGTGAGTCTCCGGGCTCCTGCTTGCCTTTGTATATGCAGCGTGCTCCTTCCCCAGGCTCTGAGATGCTGCGGGCAGAGGCCAGCCTTGATTAACCCCATCCAGTGATGGGGTGATGCAGTCCCCTGCTGGAGCAGGGAAGCTCGGCATGCCTGTGGTGCTGGTGGATGACAAACGAGGCTCTGAGCAGCAGCCCCAGGCATGGCAGAGGCAGTTTGTCTGCATCCCTTGCTCTACCTTGCAGGAGCTGAGCTTTCTGAACCCTTCTTGGGAAGGTTTTCTAATTGCAAGGGGTAGAAGCTGCTGCAGGTGGGGGCAGCCCGGCTAGAGCAGGATTCCTGCAGTGTCCCCTAAAGCTGTGTCCCCAGCACAGAGTGTGGTGCTGGGGAGGCAGCACTGGTCACATCTCCCAGGGATGGGTGGCACAAGAGCCGGCTGGGGACATGTGCTGGTCCTTTCTGCCCCTCTTTGCTCTGCTCCCCAGGCCTTTCACAGGCTGACCCACCAAACTGAGATGCCTCTGGTTTAATTTCTGCTTGTGTTTCAGACACCATTGCTGTACTCCGGGGAGTAGGAGCTGGAGTGAATTATCATACCCAGTGTCTGCTTTAACGGCATTAGCTTTCTGCTCTGCTGGGTACTGGCAGGCTCCCCTGCAGCTACAGTCTCCTCCAGTATGGTCTGAGCACTTCTCCTTGGGTTCCTCAGGTTTTCCCCTTATTCCCATCTTTCTCCTCTACCCCACCCACAACCTTCCCCTTCTCCTGTTCCCACTTGGCTCTCCACAAAGTTCTTTGCTTCTCCTGCAGTGACTGACACACCCATGCATGGCCTTAAGTGAAGGCACCAAGTCTTCCTGACCCCAAAGCAGAGGGAGATGTGGAGCAATGGGGGGATGTAGGGATGGCTTGTGTCCTTCCACAGACTCAGGGGGCTCTGAGGATTATCTTACCCACCACCCTTCAAGCCAGGCAGCAAAGAACCATGGCCTTTCATCCATCCCCCTTGCTGGAAGGAGTTGCTGTGCAGCTTGTCCAACCATCTTCCCTAAAGGGAAGCGATGCCTCTTCCTGCCTCCCACCTCAGCACTGGCTTCGGTTTCCAGGGAGACAGCTGCTGGGAAAGCCGTGGAGGGCTGGAGCTGCCAGGAGTGCGGAGCTGAGCCTGAGGTA
>NW_009915235.1:0-11963 GCF_000696875.1 Nestor notabilis | reverse complement strand
CCGGGCCCCCCCCCTCCCCCAGCCTGTATCCCCGGAGCAGCCCCTGTCTGCCCTGCTCAGCATCACTGTGGGAACTGACCCTTGGGTCCCTCCTTGGAGCCATGGAGCCTCTTTGCTCTGCAGGATCAGCCCCAAGGTGCCTGTCCCCTGGAGGTACTGGGGATGGATGCTGGGATAGAGGGTAAAACCCAGCCTGTGCTGGTGCCCTGGGAATGTGGCTGCCCTGGCACTGCTCTGTGCCCTGTCCCCATTGCCATGGAGAGCTGAGGTGTAACCTGCACACGGGCTTTGTCCCTGCACCCATCACTGATGGAGATTTCTGGAAGACAGCAAATGGTTGTGAATACGATAACAGCTTTGCAAGACTTCCACAAACCAGGAATGCATGATAACATCTGCATAAATTATTCAAGTTAATCAGCACAGGAGCTATTTCCCCGGCAATTTCTTGTGGGCTCCTAAAGCTTGATTATCCCTCCCGCTGGGTGTGCTCCACCTCCTGCAGTACCAAGGGAAGGTCCTGAACATCACAGGTCTCCTAGCTCCTCCTTAAGACTCCAAGCTGTTCTCCCTCCTGCCTGGATGCGCTTCCCCCCAGCTCCCAGCACTATTAACACCTCCAATTAGAGCTGCTTATTGATGTAGTGCTGTTTGTCTAACTGCAGCTGATTAAGGCAGAGGAGCCATCAAGCCTAAATGAATCACACCTCCGCCCCTCACAGCACAGCAGCCTGCACCCCCATCACCCTGCTCCTCAGGGCTGGGGGGGAAAGGAGAAAAGAAGCCAGATAGGAAAGGAAGCACAGAACAAGTATGTGCTGCTCGTCTCTGTGTAAGTGGCTCCAGGTATTCCTGGCATACCGCTGTGCATGCAGTGTCCCTTGGGAGAAAGGTGTCCCTCGGGAGAAAGGTGTCCCTCATGTGCACGCCCATGTTCAGTGTTTCACCATCCAGACTGCCTTGTGTCAGGGAAAACACCCATCAGCACAGTGGGTGCTCCAAGGAGGAGGTGTGTTCTTCTGGGCACTTACAGAAACACCCTCGTGGGGTCACCCAGAAAGTGGACCCAGCACCCAGGGATGGATGGATGGACAGATGGATGGATGGACACTCATTGCAGGAGAGCCATGAGCACAGGGGGCTCATGGACATGAGCACTGGGGCAGGATCCAAACTCCCAAAAGCAGCTGGGCATTGGGGTCTACCCCCATGGCTGAGAGACGAGCCTGCTCTCTCCTCACAGCACAGGTATGTGGGAGAGACTTGGGTGTTTGCCCCTCTGTAACATCATCCCCAGGTATGAGCAATTCCTGGTGCTGAGGCAGTGCTCTGAGGATGCATTGAGGATACTGAGGATGCACTGAGGATGCCCTGAGGATGTGCTGAAGATTGCTGTTACTGGTGTAATGAGAGAGAAAGGATGGATGGATAGCACCATGAAAACATGCTGGAGCTGGCAGGACTACACAGTCCAACCTCGGATCATGGTTGCCCCTCTGCCCCAGCCTGCATCCCACCCATTGTATCCCACTCAGATTCCTCCTAGACCACTCACACTTGCCAAGCAGCCAGGTGCTGCAGGAGGGAGGATACTGCTGTCCCTAAAGCACCCCCTGGTACCTCAAACCATCAGACACTCCAGGAATGGAGAGGGTGATGCACTCCAAAAGGAACATTTCCCTTCCCCCTTGCCATTGGGTTTTATTAATTCCTCATGCAGTGAAGTCTCTATTAATAATGGCTCCAGGAGCAGGCTGCTAAGCTGGGTAATGAGATTCTCTACCTGCTGTTCCTGTGCTGCTGTGATTGTGTTTGGAGGACAAAATTCTATGTGGATTAATTAAAATGAAAAACAAAAGGAAAAAAAAAAAGTGGATTTTGTTTGAATTATTTACTAGTTTCCAGAAGACGAAGCAGTAATTGCAAGCGTCTTATTGCAGGTGTTTGGAGGGGGATGCTCCCTCCTCCGGCGAGAAGCAATGTCTTGTTATTTACTGGTGCTGGAGGAGATGTATCAATCCTCACAGATGCCAAGCACAACCCTGTTGCTCCTTGATTTGCTGGTTCTGATTTGCTTCTCTTGGTTTTGGAAATGCAGAAGAGACAGGTTCTGAGACAGCTTTGACGTGGGGAAATATGGGAAGATGTGGGGAATGTGCCAGCAGCTCTTCCCTCATGTGTAAGGAAACGTTAGGGGAAAAAGCCCAAACCATCATACCCTGAGGAATGCCTGTTCTTGGTCAGCTTTCCATCCCTGCCAGGCCCCTCTGGGCCACACAAATGCTGCTGCATGTTCCTCATGGTGCCCCTTTCTGGATGCCCATCGTACTGGGAGGATCCTGAGCCTGAAGCAAGGGGAATCCCTCTAGGCTTGGAACAAGCACCCTCTTAGGCTGGCTGAGGTCTCATCTCTAATGGACATGGCTGGGTCCCTAATCCATAGCTGGATCCAACCCCAGGGACAACCCACTGTTGGCCATGTCACAGCTGTCCCACTGTACCGGAGTCTTACTGGAGTAGCTTCAGTGTGCCCCATCCTCTGTGGGGTTGGGATGGAGGGCTGGTATCAAACCAAGCACTGAGATCCTTCACAGACCCTCTTAGCTGATGGATCAGCAGCATTTTAGGGAATTGCTCTGTGGTTTTCATGCTCTTTTACTCAACTGCTTCTCACCCTGATTGCCTCCGTCCATCTCCTCTCACCAAGGTCCTCAGGAGCTGTCTAATTGACTTCAAAGGGAGTAGGACTTATTTGACGATGAGTTCTGCATTCCTCAGCCTCTGTGACAGAGCACTTGATGACCCCAGCACCAGCTCCCGCAGCACTTCATCTTCACTGGTTTGTCTATAGAAGAACAAAAGAAATGAAAGAAAATAGTGCAAAAAATTCCATTCTATTGCGTGATCAATATTCCTTTGTCTCCATATTCAAATTTTGAATCCTGCTGAGGAGGAGCAAGTGGAGCTGCCTCATTGGAGATGAGAAGTTGATCTTTAAAGCCAGTAAAGATTTAGGATGGTGTAATTGCTTTAAGATTTGGTACTTTAGACTGTTCAAACTTTCAATTTTTAACCCAGTGACATAGATCTTTGGCAGCGGAGATGATTCAGGATGAGGAGCAATGACATCTTGGTGTCCTGTAAGTGATGCTGTGCGTCTTTGCGTGCGCACCCTCAAGGTCACTCATGGCTCAGTGGTGGTGGGGGGATGCGTGAGGTGGATGATGCCTGTGCCCAAAAGCATGAGCAGGGAGTGAAGGTGAAGAAGAGTAAGATGGGAAAGAATAGAGGGAGGTGAAGGAGAATGCACAACAGGAGGGCAGATCCATCCTGGGGCACCGAGAATGGAGGAGGTGAAAACACCTTTCTCCCTTTTCCATTGTCTCCACTGGGATGAAGGGGCAGGAGCCATCCTGAAATCAAACCACACAGCAAAGCAAAGCTAAGGAAGCATTTTGTGCAGGGCAGCCCCAGATGTTCACCAGGGGTGAAGCCACCTCATCATCAGCCCAGAATAAAGCATCCTGCTGTGGAGGAGGAGGCTGGGATCTTGCTCCAAGCACTCTCTAAGAGGTGGACCAGCCCTAATGGGATCAGCACAGCACCCTTTCCCTTTCCATTCTCCTTCTCCTTTCTCTTTTCCTTCCCTTCCTACTGGGATAGAATTAAATCCCAATCATTTCTGCCTCTGTGATTTTACTGTGTTTATATGGGAAGGCAGCACATTAGTGACGAGGTCGATCATTATGTGCTTATATTATCAGCAGTAAAGCAAAGTTGCGTTTAATCCCTAATTCCACCATTGTCTGACACATTTCTTTATGAGTTTTCTATTCATCCATATATATTTTTTTTTTTCTCTGGGTCTCTACTAATAGGAATTGCTTTGTTCTTAAACTCAATTTCACTCTTGACTGGATTGAATATGCTTATTTCCCTCCTAAAATAATAATAAAAATCTAAACTGATTTCCACTCATTGTGTATGAAAAGTGAACATTTTTCTTCATATTGCCCTATCAGGTTTAAACAACTGAGGGTTTCAGAGGTGGTTTTTAATGGTCTCAATTGCCTGATCTCAGCCCACAACTGGGGGCTTCCAACTGTTGCTTTATGAATTTGACCATGGCAGGACATGATCTGATTTCCTGGGTGATTTTTGAAGTCTTTTGGGGGAGACGTTGCAAAATGAGACTTCTCCAAGTGGAGCAACATTCAGCATAGCTACAGGTTGGTGGCACCCAAAGAAACCACCTTGAGCACCCTCCAGTGCTGGCTGTGGTCTGTGGGCTGATTCCTCCTCCTGACCCCAATAGCTCTGTGCTCAGATGATCCTCAGCACCATCAGCTCCTGAGCTCACCTCTGGATGGGGCTCAGAGGGTGAGGAAGGTGCTCATCAGGTGCTTTGTGTGAAGAGGGATGGTTGATAACAAAAGCAACCTGAGCCCAGTGTCCCCTCTGCCTCTATCAGCCCTGGGCTGGGTGCTTGGTTTGCCTGGTGCAATCCTGCTGTGGTGCTCAGTGCCCAGCATGGCTGCTCTTGCTGTGTGTTTTGGGGCTGCTGAGGTACAATAGCTTGGATGAGCCCTATGAGATGGGTCTGGGCAGCATCCAGGCATGGAAGGAAAGCCCAGCAGGAGGTAGGGACCCCCAAGTCCTGGTGGAGGCTCCTGATGCAGGGAGGGCAACCAGGGAGCTCTGGCTCATTCTGGGCTCTCCTCTTCCCCTGCTATGTCCAAAACAGGACCCATCCCAGCACAGAATTGTCTCAAGTGTCCCCAGGATGCATCTCCCCGAATGAGATGAGACTTGGCGTGTTCCTCGAGCCAAGCACCGACATTTCCGCTTGGCTCTGGCACACTCAGGCTGTTCTTCCCCATCTCCTCCCACCAGCCCACAGGGATCAGCAGCAGCTGAGCCCTTTTCCCATTATCTGTGTGAAATGAGAGCCAAGAGGAGTGAGACACTGGGGTCAGTGTTGCGGAGATGTCGTGTGAGCTCTGTGATAGTTATCCTGTGTTAATAAGCAAGGCAGGAGCCCCTGGAGCTGGGCTGCCGGCAGGGCTGCATCATCTCCCTGTTACAGTGTGGTGGGCTCTGCACCCTCCCCTGTTCCTTCCCACACAGGGTGAGAGGAATGGGAGCTGCCATGGAGCATCCCAGCACTGCATCCCCCCCAGCTGCTTGGGATGCGGCAGCCAGGGCTTTATTAGCCAAGCAATAAGCAGGGTGGGTTGATGAGATGTGAAATGAAGAGGTTCACCTCCATCACAGAGGAATGTGCTTGCTGCTGGATGCATGAAAGCAGAAGTGCTTTGCCTGGGGACTTGGGGGGTAGTGTTGGGGCTGCCTTGGCTGAGACAACGGTGCTTCTCTCCCCTCTGCTGGGATGCAGAAGATGGGGTGGGGGGACACACGGACACCTGCAACTCCCCTTTGGGTGCTCAGAATGTGTCTGCCGGGTTCTGGGACACTGTGAATGTGGGGCAGAGGCAGCAAACTCCTCACAGCCCCCAGCAGGAAGGGCTGTGGTGGCTCTCCTACAGCAATTGAAAGGCTGGACAGTTCTTGCTTTTCTAACCCCTGACTTTATTGTCTTTACTGACAGCTGAAGCTCGACTTGCCTTGTCCATCTACATTTGGCTGATGCTGGTACAAGCCTTACGGCAGCACTGTTAAATCCCAGATGTGTTGCAGAGGGTGCGGGTGTCCTGCCCAGGCTCCTTTGGACTGTCAGTGTGAACACTGGGTCCCAGGCTAAGGCCAGACACATGCAGGAGGCTGTTGTGGGGGTTTACAAGCTCTCCTTTATTCCCGGCCCTGTGGTACCCCATTGTGCATCCTCTGTTCTTGAGCTCAAAGACTCCTCCAAATGGTACACGTTGGTGCCACCAGGTCAGTGAGCTCCTTTGGCTGAGCCTTGGGGCCATGTGGATATAAAATCCATCCAGTGGGATGACTGGGGGCCACTGGTGGTCCCTGGACCCCTCTTCCATGGCTGGGGAGGCAGCACTTGCAGCAGGAGCTCAGTGTAAGGTGCTGGTAAGTCTGGGAGGCTCCTCCAGCCTGTTTTTCCTGCAGCCTCCCCTGCTCGATGTCCTGTTGATCCTAAACCAATGGGTGGGCAGTGGGGTGTCCAGTGGGACCACACTGGGCTGGCAAACGCTGCTCAGCTGAGTGTGACAGAGCAGAGGAGGAGGCAAACCCCAACGGGCAGCTCTGAGAGGTCAGCCCTGCAAAGGGACAGATCCAGCCCTCGGGACTGGGGAGGAGTCTGGATCCAACCCAGAACGTGCTGCTTCATCCCCTTCCCAGTGAGTGCTCTCTGGGGGAGTTTAGCCTCAAATAACTTCACCCAAAGGGAGGATGCTCTTTCCATTTGGGAGCTGTGGTTCAGCATCTTCCTCCCTGTCCTTGGCTTGATCTCTTCTTTGTTTCTTCTTACCTGCCTAGAGCTGGGCAGAGCTGCCCACAGCAGGGGCTGTGTTCCAGGGGAGCTGCAGGCCCCTCAATGCACTGCAGTGGTACAAAGGCACCTCCAGGATCCACCGCACAGCTCTCCCTTGCTCTTTAATTTTTCACTGCTGCCCTTGTTTCCTCTGGGCACCTCTCTCTGCAGCACTCAGAACCGTTGCTGACCCGTGGAGCTGGTTCAGGCTTTCCTGTGACCTTTCAAGTTTTGTTCATTGCTGGTTTTAATTAGAACTGTAAGAAAAATGCACTCATTTCTTTCTCCAAGGAAGAGAAAGGGGAAATCAGCTTCCCTTCTGCTCTCAAAACACTTAATCCTACTGGGAGCTGAGGAGTGATCCTTACCTGTATTTTTTTTTCCTTTACTGCAAGTGAATTAGCAGCTAATGGAAGTGAAGGATTCACAGTGCTGACAAGCTTGCAAGGACAGGAGCTTCTCCAATTCCCCATGCAAGGCTGTGCTGACACTGCCCTGTGCTGATGGGAGCTGTAGAACCCCATGTTTTACACCTGACCTGGCTGTGCACCTCCAGCAGGTACGCAAGCACTAGAGCTGCATGTCCTCTCCTGTGCTACCAGCCATGCAGAGAGTCCCAGGGCCCTGAGAACAGCCCCAGGGGCAAGAGAACAGCCCTCAGGACCACAGAACAGCCCCAGGGACCCTCACAATGGGTAAAACACCCCCCAAGTAGTGTCAGGTCCTATTGCTGCCTTTAGCTGAGTAGCACTTCAAGCTTTGAAGGGGAATGTTGCATCTTTTGGAGGCTGCAATCATAGGGGCTCTAAGCCAGTGGATGAGTCTTCAACATGCACAGCTTCAGTGCTGTGGGAGCAGCAAAGCCATCCACACTCCTTGCTGCTGGAGATGTCCCAACAGCCACAGTCCATCCCAGTTTCTCTTGGTCCTTTTCAGCAGCCTTGGTGACCCATGTGGCTCCTGAGCATCCTGTGTGTAGGGATGCAAAGGTGGCTTTAGAACACTGCCATCCCCTCTCTGCTTTTTGTCTGGTGCCCTCTCCAAACACCAACATATGAGCAAATTTAAGGCTGTTTTTGCTGCCCCCGGGAATAGGCAGAAAGCCTTGATGCACTGCAGAAGCAGGGTGATACAGTGAGAGCAACTTGTGGCACTGGCAGGCAGCTCTGCCCCCATGATTGTAGAATCACAGGCTGGTTTGGGTGGGAAGGGATCTTAAAGATCACCCAGTTCTGACCCCCGTGATGCTTGCTGGCATGGGAAATGGGTACCAGGCTCAGATCCTTTCTGCCTTGTTGCTCAGAGATGGACAGAGGCGTGAATGCAGTAATTGAGGCTGAGCCAGTGATGGAGCTAAGTTGTTTTACATCAATAAAGAGTGCCTTGTACCCAGCAATGTTGCTTGAGGGGGATGGAAAAGTTACTGTGACTAAGTGATTTGATGCCCAAAGCAGTTGGGCATTGCGTCTCCTGCAATCAAATTATATTTCTTATCTCAAGGGCAAAATTGTGTGGGGAGAACTTGAGGAAGTAGCTTGTCATAGCACATTGCAGCTTGTGTTGTGCGTGCTTTGTTTGTTGTGATCCTCCTCTCTGATCTTTATTTTTCCACGAAGACCCAGTATCCTGGGGCTCGAGAGGAGGCTTCAAGAAGAAACAAGAAGAGTCCAAGCCCCAGGCTTTGGAAAGCACGGAGGAAGGGTCCCGGGTGGAGTGGAGAGTCTTTGGAGTGCCCTGGGGTAGCTTTAGAGCACTCAGCAGCTCACCAAAAGCCAACATGAATGCTGTCACTGTGATGTGCCTGGAGGTGCCCATGGCTGTGCTGGCAACAGCTGAGCAGTGATGACTGTCAGTCTGTGCCCTTTGCAGGAATATGATATTTTAAGCTTTATCTATGGTGGTTTACAGCCCACTTTGCAATTATAACCGCTTTGCTCCAGTTGTGGTGCTCTGAACCATCATGTTCTGTCCAGCAATGGCAGGGTTAGGAAGCTTTGGGACTCATAGTAACACAGTTACTCAAGATGAGTTGAAAATTCCCGAGGTCTTTTCCTGGTCGGTGGTGCAGGGTGAATGCAGAGGATGCTCTGGTGTTGGAGCTAGCACTGTGGCTCTGCCCTGGCTTATGGGCAGTGCTATGGAGGTGGCTGTACGGAGCCCATCCTGAAGATGCTCCATGCCTACCTCTGGCCAGGAAAGGGTTCTAACTGGTGGAAAACTGGTTTCTTTCATACCAGCTGGCTCCTGAGTTGGTTCCTTCCATTCCCTGCTGCTGCCTGATTTGTAGTAACAGCACACACAGCCATTGTGCGTACGTATAACTTCAGCACATTGATTTTTGGGGCCATTGCTTCTCAGCTGCTGAAGAAGATAATTCGCTGCTTTATTACCATCCTTGGATTTTAGATTTGTCCCTCTAAACAGGTACTGAACTGGCAGTTAATTAAGCTTTTGTTTCAAACAGCAGCACAGGGAAGGGACTATCTGCTGCCGTGCTTTTCCTCAGGGATGAGGGCCCTGGTTGCAGGGAATGAATGCCACATTCCTGTCTGGAGGGTGATGGATCCTGTGTGGACAGAGCTGGCAGGAGCTGAGAGCTGCCAAGGCAGCTGGCACTGCTCCCTGCTGACCCCAGGCACCTGCCAGGACGTGCATATGGGACAAACCTTTCACCATCCCCAAACAACCCCTCTCCCAAGTGGCCTTGTGGACTCAGGATGAGGCTGGATGTCTTGCAGCGAGAGACAGGAGACCTGCAGCAAAGGGAGCACGGGGCTCTGGTGGCCTCCTTCCCTCCCTCCTTCCCCTGCCTGGCCATGGAGTTGCACCTGCACACTGGGGTTCCCCACTAAGCACCAGGTTTATGGGGGTTTGCACATGGCTAATGGGGCTGTTACATCACTAACGCTTGTGTGCTGCCATGCAGGGGAACGGAGAGCTGTTGTCTAATGCGCTGGCTGGAGCCAAAATAAAAGCTTGTTGAATGGAGATTGCCAAGAGCAGATTTCTGACTTTTGTTTTATTCAATTTTATATTGTTTTCCTGGCTGGAGCTGCAGCAGGCATCTGTGGAAGGCCAAAGCTGAGCCACTTTTGCCCTTAGGGGGCTGTTTTCAGCCCAGGGTCAGCCCTGAAGGGATGTGGCAGAAAAAACACCTTCTTCCCCGGATATCCTCACCCCTAAGTCTTACAAAACTAATGTGTTGGGCCTCGCCATACCTCACCCTCTTCCTGCTGGGATGCTGCTGCCTCAGGGAAGAGCTGCCCCTTGGTACAACCCAGAGCTTGTGGGATGCGCAGAAGGACCTTAGCACCATCCTTATGGAGATGAGAATTGGGGTTCCTGTCCAACAGCCAAACTAACCCCACACTGGAACTCCATAGCCCCCTGCTCTGCACTCCCATGATGGGATGCTCTGTTGTCCTCCCAGGCTGGCTCCTGGCATGCAGAAGGCAACGATTTGGCTGCTCCATTGGCCAATTCACGTTGTGTGTTTACGTGCATTAGGAAGGTTTCCAGCCCATTGTGCTGAGCTGGTCCCAGAGCAAAAGGCTCTGGCTGCAGTGGTGCTCTCAAGAGCACCAGGTTTTAAGGTGGTTTTAGAGCTCAGAGGACTAAGGATCTCCTGTCAGAGGAGCTGGAATGGGAATGAAGGGAGCAGGCAGGAACAAGATCAGGGGTGGCAGGATTCCCACAGCACCTCCGTTCGTTAGACTGCTGCTTCCCTCCTTGCCCAAAGGCCAGGTTAAGAAAAAAAGGTGGATTTTTCAGAGAGGCTCAGATGCACCAGAAAGCTCCTAATTGCACCCAAAATAGCAAAAACTGAGGCACCCCAGCTGGGGTTTGGTGTCTGTCCAGCCCAGCGGGTCTGCATGGTCATGTCCATGTGGTACCCATGGGATGGGCTTAGGGAGGTGTGTCCTTGCCAAAATGTTGGCTGCCTGTACTGAAGATCAGGGAGAGCTGACCTAAGGGTTGGAATTTGGCTTGGTAGCTCTGGCTGCTGCTTCTGAGCCACACTTTCTTCAAACCCTCAGTCTGGGTGTCCATCTGCCTCAGCCTTGTATTATTCTGCTCAGCCTCAGTGTGGCAACGACTCCTTCCCTGTCCCCTGCTCATGAAAAGTGTGGATGAACACAAAAACCCTTTGGTATTTATGAAACCCTAAAGGATATGGGGTTTCACCCTCACTTCTTCTCGGCAGAAAGTGCTGTTTCATGGAGAGAAAATGCTGTTTTGTGGGAAATTTACAGCTGTCTTTCATCTCTGGGCTTGCCTGTAGCTGATGGTGTTGCAGCGTCTGCTACCTGGAGCTCTGCTGCCTGAAGCTACCACTGGTTTACAGCAGGGAGAAGGAAGCAGAATTGGATCCCTATGGGAATTGGAGTTACAGCATCACAACAGTCATAATCCAGCATTTCCTCTTCATCAGCATCATGGGAAAACACCAGGATTCTGCACGAGGAATGGAGCCCACCGTTAGTCTATAAAAGAAGGGGTGGTTGGCTGCTTGGTGCTGGGGAGGCTTTTACCTGCCAGAAGGGAGACTGAGATGAGCTCTTAGGCAGAAGTTCTTCCCTGTGAGGGTGCTGAGGCGCTGGCACAGGGTGCCCAGAGAAGCTGTGGCTGCCCCATCCCTGGCAGTGTTCAAGGCCCGGTTGGACACAGGGGCTTGGAGCAACCTGCTCTAGTGGAAGGTGTCCCTGCCCGTGGCAGGGGGTTGGAGCTGGATGAGTTTTAAGGTCCCTTCCAATACAAACCACTCTGGGATACTATGAAAGGCCATGGAGAAGAGTGGCAAAGGAGCGGCTTTCCCCCAGTGTCACCCTATGCTTTATGGTGCCTGTGGTGTCATCAAGTGCAGAGAAGGACATGCAGCCATGTCATGAGGTATCTGTCTGCACCACAGCCCCCCTGGATAACAGCCTGGTCCTGTCCCAGAGCCAGGCTGAGTGCACACCGAGGACAAAGGTCTCCTTCCAGCTCTCTGCGATGTTGTGCTCACCCCATAGGGTGATACGTCCCCTCCCTCACCACTGGTGGGGTGTATCCGTGCTGCTGGGTGCCCTTTGGTCAAGGGCTTGAATCGGGTGGCCTCTGGACTCTGTACACATTCGGCTCCTTTAAGTCCCAAGCTTTGGGAGGCTTTTTGTGCCTGTCACCTTTCCTGAGCCAGGAACACCTCTGCTGAGCTCAGCTTCTCCTGCCTCAGCTCTTATGGCCCTTTTGTCTTCCCAAGGACACCTCCCTGGTCCTTTCCACACCACTCAGGGGTGCCGGGTCTTCCCACCCCACTCAGGGGTGCCTGGTGGCACTGAGAAGCCGCATGGGCTGTGACTCTAACACCCCATAACACAACACAGACTTATGGGGAAGCAAAGCCGCAGGCGGGTGCTGTGAGATCCAGAGTTCAGACCCCCTTTTCCCACTTGCCCTGCTCCTTGTAGACCCCCAAAGCAAACAGCACCCGCGCGGCCTGCGGTTCTGCTTTGACCCCACATCCCCACATCCCCTC
>NW_009915234.1:17248-17676 GCF_000696875.1 Nestor notabilis | reverse complement strand
CCCAGGGCTCCGGGCTCATGAAAGGCAGCAGAGGAACCAGGAAGGGCACATCCCACTGCTCTTGCTCCTGCTGCACCAGGCCGGGGTTCCCTGGGAGCCTGGAGGAGGCGCAGTGACCTGTGCTGAGTGAGGGGCACTGGCCTGGAGAGCCAGTGACCATGGTCTGCGAGGGGTGAAGCAGACAGGGGCAGAGCAAGGCAGTGACAGGCCACATCCTTCCAGCTGGGAGGAACATGGCACTCCTCTGCCAGCTCCTGGGGACCCTCATGTCTCCAGCAGGAGCTGAGGATCTCACGCTTGTACAGTAGAGGGGAGATGAGACCCTGCTTCCTCCAGCTCCTTGTGCTGAGCAGTACTTGGGACCACAGAGCACCCTGCTTCCCACAGCACCCCAGAGCATCCTGCTTCCCCCAGCACCACAGAGCATC
>NW_009915234.1:16511-16954 GCF_000696875.1 Nestor notabilis | reverse complement strand
GCAGCACCCCAGAGCATCCTGCTTCCCCAGCACCCCAGAGCACCCTGCTTCCCACAGCACCCCAGAGCACCCTGCTTCCTGCAGCACCCCAGAGCATCCTGCTTCCTGCAGCACCCCAGAGTATCCTGCTTCCCACAGCACCCCAGAGCACCCTGCTTCCCCAGCACCCCAGAGCACCCTGCTTCCCCAGCACCCCAGAGCACCCTGCTTCCCCAGCACCCCAGAGCACCCTCCCCACACACAGGCTCAGTCCCTCTGGCCTGCCCGCAGCCGTCCCTGCAGCGCTGGCTCCAGCACAGTGCTGTGGTCACCCTGCTTTTGGCTGGAGCAGGGACGTGGCTGCCAGGCTCCTGGGCACAAAGATCAACGCAGGGAACGTTCCCATCAGCTACACTGAGGGAAGGAAACCCCACATGCTCACACTGCCCTTCCTTGTGCTTCCC
>NW_009915234.1:16199-16478 GCF_000696875.1 Nestor notabilis | reverse complement strand
TGCCAAAGCAGCAGCATCCATCCATCCATCCCTGCTCCCAGCCGGAGCCCAGCCGGGCTGTGCCCCTTGCTCCTGCCTCAGGTCACTTCCTATTTCACCAAAGCAATGGCCTCCACTTCCCAGGATGCTCAAAGAGCCCCAAATGCAGATGTTAAACCACGTTCCTGACGTTCCCACTAACCCATGGAAGCACAGCCCATGTGTCCCAGACAGCCTTGCAGGGTGAGGGCAGGCTCCAGGCTACTGCACACGGACAGGCTCCAGCAGGGACCAAGTGGC
>NW_009915234.1:14636-16141 GCF_000696875.1 Nestor notabilis | reverse complement strand
GCCTGGAGCTGGTATTGAAGTGCATTATTCAACCACGTTTCCCCTGGGGCTGCACAAACCAACCCAGAGCAGCAGGAGGGATCTGGGAGCATCGAGCCCCACGTTACCGTGAGCTCAGGAGCAGCAGCAGGACCACGGGCTGGTGGGACACCCGCTCAGCTCCCTGTGCCCTGCCAGGGCTCCAAACACCCCTCGTGTGCTACAGGACCAGCTTCTGCCCCCTCCGAGGGTCTGTCTGCGTGACCACAGAGCCCAGAGCCACCAGGACCCAGCAACCACAGTTACCAACCATGAAGGCAACATGGGCAACACTGCCCAGAGAAGCTGTGGCTGCCCCATCCCTGGCAGTGTTCAAGGCCAGGTTGGACACAGGGGCTTGGAGCAACCTGCTCTAGTGGAAGGTGTCCCTGTCCGTCGCAGAGGGTTGGAGCTGGAGGAGCTTTAAGCTCCCTTCCACCCCAAACCAGTCTGTGGTTCTGTGATCAGCAGCTGTAGAAGCGTTTTCCCTCCCAGAAGCCAGGCACTGCTGCTGTTCGGCATCACTGTGAACCCCCATGTCCCAGCTCAACCTGATGAAGCCTCAAGCGGGTCAATCCCACCCCTCCTCCCTGCAGCGCGGAGGCAGTGCTGGGGGGCAGCAGAGCCCCAGGGGCTCGTGGCACAGAGCACCCGGACACCGGCGGCAGTTCAGTTGTAGGAATTTATTTTAAATAACCTACAGTTGATTAAAAGGGAATTCATGATAAAAATAGAAGATACTTGTTGAGGAAAGGCTGCAGGAGATGGGCTTCGCACACACACTACGCTAACAATGCCTCTAAGACTAATGATTATAGCAAAAAAAGGTTTCACATTAAAATTCTGCTTTTTAATTTTTTAAAATTTTTTTACACAATTACAAAAGAAAAAAATAAAAGCCCTAAAATCTTGATTTATTTTCCTTTTTTTTTGTGGGTTTTTTTTTTTTTTTGGACCAATGCTCATTTCCCTCGAAATTTATTGACCTGTGAAACGTCTTTTTTACACAATAAAATCTTTCAAGTAAAAGAGGGGAGTGGGGCTTAGAAAAAAAGGGGGGAAATAAAGGACAAACAGTCTGACCAAGCTAAGAAGTAGAGTCATGAAGTGTTCAGAGCGTGTTCAGAATAAAGGGTGACGGGAATGTCCTTTGTTGCCAATGTCACTTGTCCTCAGCCCCCACGGCCCTTCCCCCCCGTTCCCCAAAGCTACGACTTGTTGAAGAAGAACAAAAATAAAAGCCCCCCCCAAAAAAACCCCAGTTTAAATATTTTTAATAGACTTAAAAGAAGTAAAGATTCACATTTGAAAAAGGAACACTCGAGTCAAGAGGCCGCGTTCCCGTCGCGCTTTGCTCTGAACACAGCAGGTGGAGGTTTGGAATTCATGTGCCAATGCCACGACTGCTCCAAGTGACAGATTGGGAAGGATATGGGAATTCCCATGACGATAGTGGCAGCTCTAAGAGGTGCGTTGGGTTCCTTACA
>NW_009915234.1:602-14589 GCF_000696875.1 Nestor notabilis | reverse complement strand
GAGTCCATTTTCTATTAAAATATAGAAGTTATTGCAAAACCCTAACTGTAAAAACGCACCAATATAACTGGAGTTTGTAATACAGTAGCTAAAGAGTCCCACGCGCTCAGTGTGATGGTGAATTTGCCTGGCGGAAGGTTGACAAATCCCCCATCCACTTGCCCTGCCTCCAGAGAAAACCCACCCAAACCAGACACATAGAATTTGGATCTCTGAAACATTTTAAATAAGTTGTCCATAGGACAACTGGCTCAGCTCCTTTAGGATTATTTCCAGGTTATGCTTTCTGCAAGATGTTGGCTGTTGTAGCTGATGCTCACTTGCCCCTTTCCTCCCCCTTCCCCAGCATCCAAGGACAAGTAAGGCTCACAGTTTTATCAATCTCCCTAAAAACCAGGCTACTCCCTTTTCCCATAAAATTCAGCTTGTTAAAAACATGTTAAAACTCATAATCTTCCTCTGCCATGTCGATAGCCCACGCAAACTTCTCCCGTTGGGTTTTGTTATAAATCTTCTCTATAGGAATTCCCCACTTCTTACACCTGCGGGAGAGGAGACGCTGTTAGAGTCACAGAGCACGGGCACCTCGTGGCGCCCCAGCCCCTCCCGCAGCTCTGCTCGTCATGAACACCAGCAGCAGAGCACATCCAGCCCCTGCCTGCTGTTAGACCCTGCAGCTCCCACCCATCGCCTCCCTGCACAGCGCTGGGGGTGGCTCCCATGTCACACCTGCACCAAGAGACTCTTGTAGCCTCCTGGAACCACCTGAAGACACAGGCGAAGGCCACAGAGGTGCCTGGCAGCACAGGGGCACTGCTCTGCCACAGTCCCTGCCTGCTAACTGGGGGGGACACAACAGAAGTGAAGGGGTGGTTCCTTCCAGCACACCCCGGGCAGATTCTTACCAAGCAACAGAGATTCTGGGATCCAGATAGTTGAGTTTGGAGGTGCCCAAAGCAATCTGCTTGTTCTCCTCCCTGTCTGTAGCCTGAACCTCCAGCTTCATCAGTTGCTCCTCAATCCTCTGTACTGCTTTCTTCTTGCTCTCCACTGTCCTAGGGTGGGAAAGAAGCAAATCATTTAATTCCTCTATGCTCTGCTAGGCTGGAGCTGGCAGCACTGTGGTAACCCCAAGGGATCTGCTCAAGGTAAGCAATGCCACCAGCCACAAGGGGCAGCTGTGTCAGCACAGATGGTGACACAAACCACTCAGCACATGCAATTAAGAACTGACATGTTCCAAGAGGCACAGCAGAAATCCTGAGCAGCAGTTTTGTTTTAAAGGGTTGGAAGCAACAGCCTGAACTGTACTGGTGCTACATCCACTTCAAACCCCTCCCAGCTACCCCGCTGCCATAGTCATGCTGTGATCCTGCTCTCAGAGCTCCCTTTGCTCAGCACCCCTGTGGCTGTTCTGCAGAGCCCCACACAGAGTCCACCATCTGCACGGAGATGTGTGTGTGCAATTGGGTACTCGTGGCTCCCCATTACAACAGCAGTGCTGCACACTGGAACCAGTGCTCTGCCTGCTCCTGGGCAGCAAGGTGGTTGAGCACTGCCTGGTGCTCAGCTCAAAGGGCTGAGACACAGTGGAGATGTCCTGGGGGAGACCACTGCTCGTGACCACATCAGGAACTGCAGTGTCAGACCACCTTAACGTGAAGGCCATTTCTTCACAACAGAGTTGAGGAGGGAACAAGAAAGCCTGAGGAAGCCTTCCCAGATCACAGGCTGGGCAAACAGAATACAGGGTTAAAGACCCATTTGGAGCTGAGAGTAGTGGGAGCATTGCACAGCCTAATTAACAACAGCCTTACTTTTTAGACTTCTCATCCCTCCGGACCTTGGCATCAGCTTTGGCGCTTTTCAGTTCTCTCCTGGCATCAGCTAACTGCTCCTTCTTGGCATCGATCTAGGAGAGGCAAAACCAGACAGCAGCACTGTGACCAAGCTGCTGACAACTGTGGCAGCATGATCCAGGGAGCGTGCCTGTGACCACGTTCTGCATCTAGCAGTGGTCAGACACACTCCTGCAGGACAATGAGGCCATTTGCCTTTGCAGCAAAGCCTGGTATGGAAAGATCCCCCTCAGAAAACAGGGCCCCACTCATTTCTGAAGACAAGGTGGTACTGGGAGCTTCCTCACACCACTACAACTAAGCAAGTGAAGGAACTGGCTTGGCCTGGGACTGGTCAACAGCCCCTCTCTTGTCTGCCTCCACCATATCCTGCCAGTAGTAGCTCCCTGAGGGTAACCCAGGAGGATGATCCCTGTTCCCTGTAATTGCCCCAAACCCTACAGGCTGAAAGCTGTTAAGGCTTCAGGCAGTCCTTCTCCAGTAAGTTCAGGGTTCAGGGAGATTTAGCATTTTGCATCCCCTTAAACACCCCCAAGCTCGAAGGTCTAGGGTGAAGGCAGCCATGTTAGGTGTTACAGAAGCGGGGGACACTGCAGTGCCAAACCAAAGTCCTTATTGTGAAGGTTATTCTAAAGCCAGACCAGGAACAGACCTAACCCCTTTGGACCTCATGGCCTTCACCAGAAACAATCTGCAAAGGAAGAGCTCAAGTCAGAGGGGCTTCATGTACCACGTACACAGCCTGCCCTGACAGCAGCCTGGGAGCCACACAGCAGGAGCGGGTGCCCACTCTGCGTTCTTGAGGGGACACGAGTCAGAGCTAGAGGCTGCTGCTCGGAAGCTCCAGTGGCAGCAGAACACGTAGCTATGGCATGAAGGGCACGCACAGAGGGCCTGGTCTTGGTCTTTACAAGTAAAAGACAACTCCAGGCTGGAAGGTGTCCCTTTCAGCTCGCTGCTCCTCCCCAGGCAGGCCCAGCTCTGGTGCAGCACTAACCAACTCCTGACAGGGAAAAGCTTCACCGCAGGTGGAAGGGAATGTGACCCCTGAGATGCAGCCCTCGGAGCCCAGCTCCAAGGCAAGAGCTGGCCGGGGGGGGTACCTTGCTCTGCAGGTTCATCATGGACTTCTCGAAGGTCTTCGGTGGAGCCCTCTGGTGGTTACACAAAATGGCAACCGCTCTGTTGGCACGGTTGTAGGACAGGATCTTTGCTGGGATGTTGTCGTCGGCTGCAAAGCACAAGAAGTGGTGAGCACATGGGTGCTCTGGGGCTGTGCAGCCCCAGCCAGGCTCCCACTGACTGCAATTCAGTCACTGCAGAAGTGATGGGCCAGGCTTGACTCCGCAATCTGACCACAGCCAAAGAGCCACCACTTCCACCCCTGACTCCTTCCGGGATGGTTTGCTCTCTAGCAACACCACCACCGTTTGCCATTCAAGAGAGGGGAAGCACTTCCACGCTCAGGACACAGTAACACAGGACAGCAGGACCATACTGCTCAAGACACTGCTGGATCTCACAGACCCAATGTGCCCACTCTGTAAAGCTGCCCAAGTGCTCAATAGAGAGGTGGTGAATGAGCAGACAAGAAGCATGGGGCTGTTGCAGACACAGCTGCCCCTGCCTGCCACCTACAGCAGCGCTCTGCAGTTAACAGAAAGCAAGAGAGTGGGTAAAGAACAGGCACAAAGCAGCAGGCACCCCTTTGGGCTGTGCTGCCAGGCCAGCTCTGCCCTGCCCACTGCTGGGCTGCTCCATTACCCCACAAGATTGAGTGGAGGCAGATTTCTGGTCAGACCTCAGCTGTCTGACATTTGCACTGGAACATAGGATGTGCAGGAGGAAGTGGTGTAGATGCAAGACCTGTGGCTAAGGCAAGGAAGCCAGGTCTGTGTGGCAGGGTAAGATCTGTTCCCCTCGGTTTCAAGGGCAAGACTTACGATTAGTGAGTTCCTTGAGCTGCTGCTGTAGCGTGATGGAGGCATTGTAAGTACGGAATACCTTGGCTGTCAGTCCCTCCATAAGGTCTTGAAGGTGTTTGTTTAAGATACTGGTCTAAGGAAGCAGAAAGGAGATGACAGTTAGCAGCAGAACTGGCCACATCTGTGAAATCTCTGGACATGGCTGACAAAGACATGCAGCTCACAGCTGAGGCCTGGTGCACGCAGAGCTGACCACAACAGAATGGCCACAACATTACTGAAACCACAGGAAAAGCGAACAAAACCCCAACAAGTATTAGGTTAGGTATCAAGTAACCACAAGTGGCCAGAACAGTCTTCTTCAGTGAGGAGGTTTTGGTTCCCAGCAGGTAGAAACGTGCCTGTCCCATACCAGGGAAGGTGCCTGGGCCACCACCATGCTCCCATAGAGGAAAATGTGCAGATGGGGACAGCAAACCTGTCACCTCAGACAATCATCACCTCCTGAGCCAGAGGCAGCCACGCTCAGCAGGCCCAAAGCCCACTGCTCCAGGGATCTGCGGGCAGGGCACACGACAGGCACCACACTGAGACACTCCTGCTTGGAGGCCAGCTCTGGAAGAAAACTGCCACTGAAACCACTTCTGGATCACAGCAGCTTCTATTCCCTTGTGCAGACTGAGCCTCTTCCTGGTGCTCTACCCCATCCCTCACCATTAACCATGTGCTTACATTGAGGCGGTCAAAGAGATCATCCTCAGGCTGCTTGTTCTCCATGAAGAGCTGAAGATTCTTAAACACCTGCAGGAAAAGCAAACCAGCAACTTGAGGCACATGGACCAGGCAGGTCTGGGAACCAGGAATACATCAGAACAACGCTGCCAGGAGCCACTTCAACTGCTTCCAGGAAAAGTGACGATGCTGGATGTTATTTCCCAGCAGGCAAAGACCCTTTTTCTCAGCACAACGCTTGTGTTGAAGGTTCCTCCCCAGCAACAGGAGTCCTGAGCATTCAATGCCCTTTATGCTTGTCCTTTAGCTCAAGATTGCTCCAGCTCAGCTGCCTGACAGAGACTGAGACCTGGAAGCTACCACCTTTCCCCATCATGCCTCCAGCCAGAGACCCCTGAGCCATTTCGCATGGAGTGAAGCTACCAAACCCCAACCCTTCTCACAGCTGCATTAAGTGTTTCATACAGTTCCATCCTGAACAAGTCTCTGAGGAGGGAGAATAATCAAACCAGCTTTGATTATACAGAGACCACAAACCCCACCTCTGCATGCTCCAAATCCCCAGTCCCAGCTTCTCAACAACACACGTTTTTCTACTGCAGACACCTAATATACAAGGATTTCTAGTTCCACAATAATCAATTCCCCATTGTAAGCATTGAAGACACCAAGAGGTACCAACAGGAATGAATTTAAAGAGGAAAAATGTTTTCTTCTTTAAACAAGGAAGTACAAATTCCACTCTATGGCAGCCAGTTTGGGTTTTCCCAGTTGTTTTGCTCCCCAAAAGCCAACATTTACTGCCAGCTGTCCTTACAGCTACCCCAGTGTCATACCTGTGGTATCTAACACACTGTGCTGTCTGCAGAGCTGTGGGCCAAATGCAAAGCTCTTACACCCCAAGTCTTTTTGGCTGGTGCCCTCCAGGTTCACCCTGCTGCATGGGGATTTACTCTGGGAGGAGGTCAAGATCACAGCAGATGTGAAACTGGTGAATGACAAAGAAATAAAGGAATCAACACTGCCTAAGAATGACGTCTTGGCTGGCAGATACCCAGGTTCATAGGCCAGAAGTAGCAGTGCCTCTGCTCTGTGTGCTCTGTAGCACCTCAGATCAAGACCTCAGTGAGGGCTCAGCTCCAACGTGAACAGAACTGTGACAGAAGAGCTGGTACCATGAAAGGCCAAGTCAATCTGCTGCTCCAACAGTGCCACCTTAGAAACTCTTATGCTGCTACTTGTCATATGGGCCTGGAACTCTCCCATCTACAAGTGACAAACCCAACTCTGCTCATCAGAATGAGACCCAAGAAACCCATCTAACAGAGCTGTAGAGAGTTCTGTTACACCAGCACTTGACACTGGGACCACAAGGAAGAGCAGTAAGGTTTTAGTATCTTATGTGCTGGGTTATGTCACACCACCTCAGTGTGTGTGCAGCTTCGTATCCATGGCACTGCCAACATAAAGGGAAGGACATTAACTGACTTATTTTCTGGCTGGGAATCCGACCAGTGATGAAGCACCCTGCTATTGCCATCAAAACTGTGCTGACCACATTACTGCACCATTCAGGTGTGGGGGTGCTGGGGTGGGGGGGCTTACCCTCTTCTCAACAGGGACTTTGTTGTAGTATCGGATGGAGTCTTTTCCGAGGAAGTCAAACTCAACCACGTATTCCTGGCCATCCAGTTCGGGATGCAGCTTGATGTGTTCTACTCTCAGGGAGCAGCAGCCCACGGTGTCAGCTGTCTCTCCTTCTTCCTTTTCATTACCAGCTCTCAGGGCAAGCTACATTTATATCAAGGCAAGAAAAGTCATAAGCATTTCAAACCGTTCCTGCAATGGATAGATGCTGGAAGCTTTCAGACCCTGCCCTGGGATCAGCAGTGTCCATAGGAGAAGGGAAAGGGAGAAAATGCACTTGAGTGGATTAAATTGACACTTGTAAAAATTCTAAGAAAAACAACCTCAATTCTCTTTAAATCTGTTTTAAATAACCCCAAGGCCACAAATCTACCAATCTACCAAACAGAACCAGGGGCAATGGGTTTAAGCTTACACAAGGGAGATTTAGGTTGGAGATAATGAAGAAGTTCTTCCCTGTGAGGGTGCTGAGGCGCTGGCACAGGGTGCCCAGAGAAGCTGTGGCTGCCCCATCCCTGGCAGTGTTCAAGGCCAAGTTGGACACAGGGGCTTGGAGCAACCTGCTCTAGTGGAAGGTGTCCCTGCCCATGGCAGGGGGTTGGGACTGGGTGAGCTTTAAGGTCCCTACCAACACAGTCCAGGCTGGGATTCTGGGATTCTATACCTCATTTTTATACATAGAGAAGTTTAAGGGAAGACTTTTACCAACTTCCGCCCATGAGACAACTCAAACTGTGAGACAGTTCTAATGGAAATCCATTTCAAATCATTTGGTGTGGTTTCAAATCCAAACTGACTTCCATGTGAACTGAACCTGATACAAAATCACACAGTTCAGTTGTTCATCTTCTACGATCCTACCTCCACACAGTTCAGTTGTTCATCTTCTACGATCCTACCTCTGCACTGCACTTTAACTAGCACACAGGACACTTGGGGTTTGATACATCACCTAAAGGCTACATTTGGCTGCATTAACAGTGTTTAACAGCACTGACCAAACAAGTATCTAATTTTTTTTAGGAAAAACCTTCAGTGTTCCTCTGAAACCACAATTATTCAAATCTAATTCCCTGGTTTACACCAACTTATACCAAAACCAGTTAACTCAGTTGGTCACGACACCACCAGGGCAACAGCTCTCTGGGAACTGGCTTAAAGCAGCTTTAAAAGCATCAAGACAACTGCATTATTATGAAACTTCACAAGCGTGACCTCAAACTGAAGAGGTGACAAAGCAGCAGAAATTCCCAGCCGGAAAACTGAAACAGCTGGAGACAAAAGGTCCACACAAACTTCCCAGTAATCCAAGTGGGCAGCTCTGGAACCAGGCTGTGAATTGTGCCTGAACTAAAACAATGCTGCCCGAAATAGCCTCGCTCAGTACAATAGTTTAGTGCTCTGGATTCCAGGTAATGGGAAGGAAAAGGAGACGGGAGCCTGCCCACCAGGAAGCCTCAGGATACCTCAGTAACTGGCTCAATTGTGCCTTAGGAACTGCCAGGCAGCATTCCAGCAGGCTGGAATGGTAAGAGGAGTGTGCTCACTTTGTCGATGAAGTAGAGTGCCACGGCCCGCTGCCGCACTTTCATCTCTTTGGATTTCCAGTCTTCTCGATACTGGTTTCGGATTTTATCTACACACTTCTTCAACCTCCGAGCTGTCTCGTACTTCTGCCAGTCCTTCTCACCCTGCAGAGGACAACGGGACACAGCCAGGGTTAGGCAGGGGCAAAGGCCCTGTTCTGACCTGCAGCTGAAGGCTCTGCAAGTCTGCGTGTGGCAAAAGGTCCCGGAGGACAAAGCTCTGAGCCTCTGCTGCTGAACAGCTCAGCTGCAGGCTCTGCTGCCACGCAGCTGTGGGGAATTCTGATTTCCATGATATTAAACGCTTCCATGGAAGCCACTCTAAAGACACAAAAGATATTATGTCTTTCCTGCTTCTCAGCATATAAATGGTTTCCTCTGCTTTATTCAGATGACACTTATGTTCTTTCAGCTGTGTAATTAACATCCATAAAACGTAAAAGCAACTTCAACAGTTCATCATCATTATTATATATTCGAGCCATGGCTAAAAGAGGTCATGAATTCACAGGGAACAGAGATTTTTCCCAGAGAAACCCCTTGTTTCCAATCCAGGAGAAATTCTCTTCTAAAAAGACTTAATGAGAAGAATTTCAATCCTACCCCTGACACTGAAGGCTCATCATTCTCCAGCAGGTTTTCACTGCTTCCAAGGAATTGATCCATTGATTGATTTCCTGCTCCCACAGCAGGGTTTGGTTTCCTTCAGTCCTTACAGCCTTCTCAGCCAGCAGCCTGGCCATGTCTTTCATTTTACAACTGACAAGTGAGCAGCCCATAGTTAGAACTTCACCATCTGATCAGGCAGGGCCAGAAGCAGGGGAAATATCCACCAGAGCAAGCCTGTTCTTGGATAAATCATTTCCTTTTAGGTTTACACAGGGTATTCCTGCTAGGAATGACAATGCTGCTTTGCAGCAGCCGTTCTCCAGATTCCATCTGCTCTCCTGTGCAGGAATCGTTTTCCTTCTTTTCAAGGGGGATCAGAAGCACAGAAACTTTCTACATTTTGTAATCAGAGTAGGATGAAACAAGCCAGCTTTACCTCCTATCCCTCTCCCAGCCAACAGCTACATCTGCTTCTTGGAGACATGACCAGTACCACTGAATTTAAGTAGATCCTCACCTTAATTCTTGAGCTAGGGTTCAACATAATGTACTTGATAGAGCCTTGGATGTTCTCAGTCCATGACACCAGCCAGGTAACCTTGTTGTCATGCCGGACCTCCTTCCATTTGTGTCCTGGTGGAGGAGGAGGGATCTTGGAATCCCTGCAAAATAGCAAATAACTATTTAAAGAGACTTCCACAGCATCACAATGGAGAAAGCAATGAATACCCTCACACAAAGAAAGCACAGGGGAAGAAGCCTGAGGCAACTTCACTACTTATTGCACAAGCAGGAAATCAAGTGAATAGTCAAATCTCAGGAATGTAACTGCTATTAATGTGTGCCTGATGTGTGTGACACAGGTGGGAGACACACTGCAAGGACCAGTTTTGGTCTGAGCACACTGCAAGAGTGTGGATGCTTATCAGGACAAGACTGAAGAGAAGCCCAGCAAATCTCAGCCTTCAGCACAGAGGAAGACAAAGTATGGCAGCCTACCTAGGAGAAAATTCCTTTCTGGAAATACCAGCAGGAAAGATCAAGCTGTGGGTGTGAGGAAGAACATATGCTGACAAAATTCTTTGTGAAACCCCTGATAGTCTTGTTCAGTCTTTGCTTGTGTGACTCAGGTTTTTATCCATGTAAGAGTTCAGATAAGCAGCATGTGTGCTGTACATGCTTCTGTATCAGCCCACACAGGGGTTGAAAACAGAAACTATCCTAACTAGAAAGCAAAGCGAAGGTGAGAAGCATCCGGTGCTCACTTGCTGCAGTTAATGATGATGTCTTCTGGCATGATGCGTCTCTTCAACATGCCCATTTTGGGATGGTTCCCACGACCTCGGAAGAGACCTGGGGGTTCAATCTTAAAGTTGGCAATCCTCTCCTTGTGGTTGTCCATCACACAGTAACCATATTCCTTCAGTAGCCGCTCATTCTCCTCTTTGATTTTCTGGAAGAAGCCAAAAGCACGGATGACCTGGTGTATCCAGCACCACACGCATCTCAACACGCCAACACTGATGCTGAAAACTCAACTCAAAAGCAGATCCCCATCATGCCAAGTGCTGTATCAGCACCCAGAGCAGCAGACTGTCCAGAAAAGCATTCATAAAATGCAAGCAGCACAAACAAACTGGGAAAAGGGAAAGGATGTGGAAAAACTCTCTTAAAACTTGTGTTTGAGAGAAACAGATCAGGGCTGGCGCAGACAGCTACAGCTTTGCCCCAGTAGAGGCACATACCTCTATCCACGTATCACAGCTACAAGGGCAGCCCCAGCACAGTAATGATGCTTTATAGCCTCTATTCAGCATTTGACACCCACTGGACTTTACACCTTGTTGTTTATGTGTAAAGCCTCAGACTTGAGTGTCTGAACTCGGCAGCAGAAGGCAGGCAGAGGAATGTCTCCAGTCTGCTGCGTGTCCAGCCTGTGTCAGCAACTGGGCTCGTAAGCAGAACACAGGCTCCCAAGTAAAAATGTGCTGAGATTTCAGTGCATACCTCTGTGCTTGAACTCTGACTGTACAGAGAGAGAAACAGAAACACTGCAGCTCAAATAAAACATCTGACCCACAGACACCACTGGGGCGCCAGGCTGAGGACCTGAGAGGGAAAACCTCTGCTGCTTTCTCACAGCAACTGCCACAGACAACAACTGAGAAGGGCCCACCCCGTGTTTAACAAATGCAAGCAGCAGTAAGACGTGGGCTCTCTATTTTGGTGGGACCCCTCTGAGCCCAAAGGCAGTAATTCCAAGCTACCAAACCCCTTGCTCAAAGGACAATGACTGCAGAGTTGCAAGAGAGAACTTGGGGCAAGTTTCCAGCTTCCACTGCAGGAAGTCTCAGTCATTTCATTCTCTCCCACAAGCCGCTGCAACCCTGATACTGGGAAATAAAGTTTATTCTTATTCAGAAAACTGCATGACCTCATATTTAAGATTTGTTCTCTCATTTTAAACACTAATGCCATTGCTGCATCCCCTCCACCATCCCCAACTCCATCCTCCAGACCCAAGATGCTTCTAAAATGAAAATCTATCTTTAACCAAGTGTCCACTGCTCACTGGTGGCCAGGGACCAAGGCTCCCATGGGGGAAGCACCTCTCATTCTCTTGATGAGGAGCCTTAGCCCTATCAGTATCATTTTAAGTCAGGATGAAGATTCAGCTGTGAACACTGTGCTTTGCCTTACCTGAGCTGCACAGTAACAACTCTGGCAGTTCCTAGGAAAGCTGGTGAACACTGATTTATAGACAGCAAGGCAGGCAGAGGAATGATTACACAAAGATGTTCACAAGCCAGCTATGAAGAAAGATGTCTCCTAGAATTCCCTCTGATACCTGTTTCTCCTCCTTGGACATCTGTTTCCTAGCTTCCGACTGAGCTTTGAAATACTGGCTCATGTGGGTGAAGTCACACTTGCTGAGGCTGGTGATAGTGCTCTTCTCTTCAGGGGACATTTCCTTGCAGAAAGAAAGCAGCAGTTCAGTTTTCATACACAGTAAGGTTTATGCATGGCAGAACTTACCCTAAAGACAGGTTCTCACAATAAATCCCCAAATTCCTGCACATGCTCCCTCCAGCTGAGGTCAAAGAGAGAAGCACAAGAGGAGTGCTGGTCCTCCAGCAGTGTGATCTCTGCAAGTGCTGGGCAATGCTGCACCACCTCCCAGAGTGCTCACACTGAATAGTGGCTGGGACCATTGAGGCACAGGGAGACAAATCCAGTAATCCACCTAGGAAAACTGCATCAACTGGTCTCAAGGTTTGATCTCACAGCTGATGACTGAGGTGAAGTTCTGGGGTTTAGGTCTTCAGATGGGGTTTCCTTCGAATATAAAGGTGTCTCTTCAACAAGGGATGTAACACATCAGTTATACCCTATGATGCTACATAGAACAAGCAAATTTGTTTGGGAGAAGTCTGACTTGGTTGGTTTAGAAAGTATTTATGAGACAGTCCTTGTGGTGAAACTGAGATGAACGGAAAACTCACAGCTACGATCTGAGGCAGCTTTTAGTTGCCCCCAGTGAACCTTCCCGTGCATGGAGCAGTTGCCCCTTTTCCCTGCCCGGTGCCGAGGGGACACTGGCCATGCAGAGCCACTGCCCCAGGACTACGTACATACCTTCCTCCAGTCTTTGAAGAAGTTTTTCCTGAAGATTTCCTTTGTAGTGTACTCATGATCAAGCATTTTTGCAAAGAATGTGGCAACTTCTTCTGCTTTGGTACTCAGCTTCATGACTTTACCTACAAAGAAAGAAAAGATTTCCATTTTTAAAGCAAACAGAAACCAGGAATTGAAGCCACAAAGAGGTCATAGTAACTACCTTAAAGGACTCTGTATTTTTACCACAGGGAGGTTTTGCTTAAAAACGTTGCATAATAGAGCAAATGGGATGGCCAAAGGAAACAGAGGAGCACAATCGCTTGACTTTCATCATAAACATTTGGAGAAAGGTTTCCTCTGGAATCTAAACATCACAAAAAAGCAACAGCAATCTGCTGTGAGATGCAAGGCAGGAAGGGGAAAAGGCCTCCTGCAGGAAAGCCCATGTGGGACACCCCAGTGGTGTGGATCTCCAGGGGAGACACTGCTGTTTGAAGTGAAAGAGGCACACGCAGGTTCTATCACATTTCACATTCCAGCACTCAGACCTATAGGAAATACAGTCTCTCTGTTCCTCTTTACCCACAGAGGGGCTCTGCTCTGGAACACCCCTTCTAGCCCTCAGCTATTTCCAGCCAGGAAGAGCCCTTCCTATGGATATACCACAAATAGGCTGGAAAGTGATGCTAAATATTTAACCCTCCTTCACTGCAGGGCAACATGTCAGGGTGCTGCTAATGGTTCCCTCTGCTGCGGGAATGCCCTCCCGTGCCTCCAGACCAGGCTCAACAGGCTCTATCACTCTAAGACAGAGGGAGCTTTCACTGAATGGAGAGGTCACATTTCGGCTCATCTGCAAGAGTGGGAAGTGGAACTGCTGCAAGGGAAGACTTTGGAACACGAGAAAAAGAGACTGCTCCGACACGGAAGCTGTGGATCCCTATCGAGCATCTTTTCGGTCCAGACCACATTCCTGCCGACACGGGAAGTGCCAGTGATCCCTGTGGAGGACTCTGCACGCAGCTCACACCTCCAGCTAGCTGCAAGAAGTGTCTGAAGTGCCAGTGTGCAGGCAGCACCTGGGACTTTGTAACACCCATTGCACTGCACAAAGGGTAATACGGGAACAGCACTGCTGGCTCTGTGCTCTTGGGAAAAAACACCCCGCTTCTGATTTTCTACATGCTTGGGAAGTTGCATCATCTCCCAGATGAAAGCATGGGAGTCAGCTAGAATGCCTAAAGATCTGCAAGGCCTCATAAAACAGGACTTAGCAAACGGTCCTTCCAACGACCTGAGAATATTCCACATTAAAGCAACAGTAACTCTGCCAATTTTTAAGCTGCAACCTAAAACACAGCATTTGTTTGCTCGTAACAGGAAATGGGGGAAGGGAAATGCTTTTCCAGGCTGTGAGTCCAGCTTGAGAGAGGCCATGGAGTCAGTAACATGTTATGGGGCTAAAATGACTGGTTTTGTACCCAAATAGCTGAAGGCTCAGTCCCCTTTCTCTAGTCACTTTAGAATCTATTGCACTGGACCCAGTTTCCTCCTTTCTACAAAGGTTTGAAAAGGCTCTTGGTGACTGGGCATGGTTTTATTCCAGAGTCATGAGTATCAGTTACCTGCCTTAACAACTGAAAAGCAGAGAGCGACCAGGGACAACAGGAGCAGGAGAGACATCACATGGGCCATGATTGAAATGCAGCACCACCATCTACACTCACCGTGCCCAGCTACAGACAAACAGGCAAGTTCAAGCCACCTCCAGGGTATGAGCAGTGCTTGTTAACCCACCATCACCCAAACATATCATCAAACCCTAACAGACAGCTCTGCCTGCTTCTTCACTGAGTCTGCTCTTGCACCAGCAGCAGCTCCAGCATCATTATATTAGAATCATAGAATCCCAGACTGGTTTGGGTTGGAAAAACTCATCCAGCTCCAACCCCCTGCCCCGGGCAGGGACACCTTCCACTAGAGCAGGTTGCTCCAAGCACCTGTGTCCACC
>NW_009915234.1:0-340 GCF_000696875.1 Nestor notabilis | reverse complement strand
GGACCCCATAGCAGAGCTGCTGCTGCCCTCGCATCAGCTCCGTGGCCTCCTCTGGCCTCGCTCCAGCAGCTCCATGTCCCTCTTGTGCTGTTCCCCAGAGCTGGATCAGAACTCAGAGGGGGTCTCCCCAGAGCACAGCAGAGGGGCAGGATCCCCTCCCTGAGCTGCTGCTCACGCTCTGGGGGTGCACCCAGCACACGGCGGGGTCTGGGCTCAAGCACACACTGAAGCTGATTCCTGGGAAGCTTCTCCTCACTCAGCACCCCCAAGTCCTTCTCGTCAGGCTGCTCCATCCAGTGTCCCCCACTGTCTGTTTGTGCTGGGACTGCCCCAATTCAGG
>NW_009915233.1:884-11827 GCF_000696875.1 Nestor notabilis | reverse complement strand
GAGGCCGAGGGCATCGCCACATGAGCCCGGCGCTATGGCGCGCCTCGGGGTGGCGGTGGGCTGAGGGGCTGGGGTCGTGCCGGGCAACCTTGAGAGGGTGAGGAGAGGAGTTGCTTTTCTGTACCACTTTTCTCTCGTTCTCTGCGTCAAGGCCTCTCTGTCCAGGCTGTTCAGCCGCTGCGGGCACGTCCAGTCTGTGGACGTGTGTGACAAGCCAGGGCCCGGGGAAAAAAAAGACAAACCGAAGTCCAAATTCTTCAACTGCCAAACTGTAACGGTAAAGCTCGGTGGGGAGGGGAATGCTGGTGGTTCGAATGGGAAAAGACTGGGAGCACTGAAGGGGGTACTATTTGAAACGTGAGATACGGGAAACCATTTAGGGGCACTGGGTAACATCATTACTTATTTAAGTTTACATTAGCTTTTTTTGCTATCCCACTGCAACTTGAGGTTTGGTTTTTGTTATATTTGTACTGCAGCTGCTTGCAGCGTCACCGGTTTCTGTGGTGTATCCTGACTGGCATAGATGTCTTTTACTTCCAGGGATTTCGAGTGGCGTACGTGGTGTTCAAGAAACCAGCTGGCATCCAGGCAGCCAAGGCTCTGTCACAGGAAGGTCCCTTGCTGATCTCAACAGAGAGTCAGCCCGTGAAAACCGGCATTAGCAGTAAGTCAGCCCTGGCTATCTTCCTGCTAGCTAGTGCTGGGGAAGAACTGTACTTAATCCTGCTTATTCCTTGCTGAATGCCACCTTGCGTGTCCCAGATTAATTCTCACCGTTTTGTACTGAGCTGGAAGGTGTCTAGTGTTTCGTTGCCCTGGTTTTATTATTCACAGTTTTGTTGTAGTGGATGTTGTAGTCTGGTCTTGTGACCATATAGGAGAAGGGAGTCGCTTGGTACAATGGAAGGGCAGTTTTTTCCAACATCTTTTCAGTATTGCATAAATTCAGAGAAACTCTCTGTGTCTTACCCTCAAAATGGAACCCCGACTCAACAATAGGCACCAGATGTGTGTCAAGGTGACAGCACTTCAGATGTGACCCCTTGACAGGAATGCAGCTCTTAGTGTTGCACCTCTTGGGCTTAATGCTAGCCTGCTCCTACTTGGGAAAGTTGCAAGCTCTTCCTATCACTTTCTGGCTGTGGCCTGGGCTGCAAGTTGGTTGAGCTGTGGGGCGGGGAGACTGAACGGGAATGGGAACAGCGTGTCCTTCCCCACAGCAGTTCTCTCTAGAGCTGCCCAAAGGCATCACACCAGGGTTTGATTATAACAGAGGCTACGGCTGACTTCTGCCCTCTTCCTCAGAGTGGATCGCCAGTTATGCGGCCTCAGTTGTGGATCAGGAGGAGCTGAAGGCCGAGGTGGATGCCTACATGCAGGACTATGACAAAAAGATAGAAGAGGTGAGGCCAGGCTGGGGAGGGGACCAGGCTAAGCAGTTTGTTAGAGGAGAGGAAAGGAAGAGAGAGAATCTCTCAGTGCCCTGGCCTCAATTAAAAGGGTGGTGGGAAACATGCTGGTTGGCAGGGTTGTTTTACTCCCAGTTGCTGGTGGGCAGTCAGGTCCTGGTTTGTTCCACAACACCTGACCTTTCCACCCAGGGCTTACAATAGGTATCCACAAATAAATTGGGTCCTGGCTTGTGTGCAGTGTTGTGACTGAGAGTTGAATGCCTGCTCTTGGTTCCACACCTGCCTTCAAATCTTGTGCAGAAGCAGGAGCTGTAGCTTTGCATGTGTTTAAGGGAGGTATGGGGGAGCCATGCATCAGGCTGGCTGTCAGCCTGTCTGCACTGAGCTGTCTCACCCTCCTGTCTTTACAGGAAGAAGCCAAAGCGGCCAAGGAGGAGGGTGTTCCGGATGAGGAGGGCTGGGTGAAGGTAACGCGGAGGGGCCGGAAGCCTGGTCTGCCCCGGACAGAGGCAGCCAGCCTGCGCCTGCTGGAGAAGGAGAAACAGAAAAGGGCCCGCAAAGAGCTGCTTAACTTCTATGCCTGGCAGCATCGTGAGACCAAGAGAGAACGTGAGTGTCTGAGCCTCCTCTGGCCCCTGCCCGTGGCTCCTGTCCCTCACACCATGGTCCTTTGTCCTTCAGTGGAGGGTACATCCAGCTGCAGGTGAACAGCTGGCTGGGTGGTTGTGCGTATAGTCTCGCCAGCTCTTGGGGCTTCTTGCCACCACCTCTTCTAGCAAGTACTGCTGGAATATTTTGTGGGAGAGTGCACAGATCGTGGCTTTCCAGTAGGTGTTTCTTCAGCCTGCACAAAGACAGCAATTCAAAGGGAAAACTAGCCATTTTCTTCCCCAAGAGGGAGCTGCAGCACTACTGGAGAGGAACGCCAGAGCCCCAGCTTGGCACTCAGCCCAGGCACAAAAGGATCTGCTCTGGGAAGTGGGTTTCAGCGAGTGTCAGGACTGAGCCCTTCCCGGTGTGTGGAAGTGAAGCTCCCCAGGGGAGGGAGATCTCCTGCTCCTATGTGACCTGTTCTCTTTCTGCCTCTTTCAGACATTGCCCAGTTGAGGAAGAAATTTGAGGAGGACAAGCAGAGGATCGCACTAATGCGAGCCCAGCGCAAGTTTCGGCCATACTAAGCTGTGCTGAGCTACTCCTCAGGTGCTTGTGCTGGAGAGAGTGGGAGAGATGCCTACGGACTCCGTGTGCCCAAGGATTTCAAGGAACTGAGGCACCTTCAGGTTGTCCCTGCCCTTAGATCTGAAATGGGAGATCCCAGCAACTGTTGCTGGAGGAGGAGTTTCTTTCTCTTGCACTGGAATCCTCCTGCTCTCCTGGCCATCGTTTGGCCCTGTGGCATCGGTTCCCAGGGTGCTCAGGCCAACGGGCTGAGGCCTTTCCTGTGACAACCTATATCTCTCTGCCGCCTCTTCAGGGGCAGGAATGGCTGAAGAACTGTAAACAAACTGCTGCTATGCTCTCAAAACATGGGGATGCCTCTCTCTCCCCTTTGGTCTGCTTGGGGAGAGCTGGAGCTTCCTGTATGCTGGGATGGCAATAAAAGTCATGGCTTGTATGCTTGTGCTCTTTTGCACATTTTATCTGAGCCAGTTAGAAAAGGAGGGAAGTGACCTTTGGAAAAGCCTAGCTGGGAAGTCACAGACCTGTTGTCACAAGGAAGGCGGTTTGGTACAGAGCCCTCTCCCTTCCCTCAATGTTTCCCTTGCAGCCAGCTGCTGAGGTGCCCAGTCTTGTGGCTGTGAGTGGACCCCCGTAGCCATGTCTAGTCTGGGCTATGGGAGCTCCTGATGTTCAGCACCGTCACTAGAACAAGGTGAGCTGGCAGCCTGTCTTTGGAGGGAGCAACCAGACTCTCCAAGGCCTGTTTCCTCTTAACCTGTCATCAGCCCGCAGGAGGGGGATATGGATGGCAACAGGCATGTCCAGCTGTGGGGCAGTGCTTTTGCACTGCCCGCAGAACATTTGTGCGGCTTTGGACTTAATGATGGCTCACCCCCGTGCACTGTGATCAGAAAGGGCCCATTGTTACCCTGCAGCCTCCATACGGGCGTAACCATGAACGTAAGGTGGAAATACCAGGAATTTCCACAGAGCTGGGTTAACATGGATTTACCCTCCCCTGGAAAACCCACTGCCAATGCAGTTTCCATTGCATGGGGAGACTGCCAGGCCTGCTTCCTTCAGCTGGCTTTTTGCATCGATTTAACTAGGAAGCAGATGGATCTTAATGGTGCCTCAACTAAAGCAGACTGCATGTAAAAATCACTGCTTCCAAGATCAGTGTTTTAGCTGCTTGGGCGAGCATCCCAAAAGAAAGGAGGTTCACTCTCCTATAGAGTCAAAAAGACAGGGTTAACATTAGGAAATTAATCTTTATTTAGAAGGACAGAAATAATCTAGGCCAACTTTTCCATTATTAGTAATTTTCCCAGCTGCTTCAGATAGAGGATTAGTGACTCATTCCCTAGGAGTTCATTAAAATGGCCTTCTGTACTCAGGTGAGCTCTTATTTAAGCTGTTTTTAAAAAAAGCTGATTTTTTTTCTACAGGTCTCACAGTAGAAGGGAGATACACTGAGGCCCTTTGAGCTCAGGCATCCATCGAAGTAAGCAGAGAAGCAGAATACTTCCCTGACTGGTCACACCATCCTAAGGGAGGAGGCGAGATGAGCCACCCACCTCTTGCTGAGCTATAGCTGGTGCTGCTGCTCCCACTGAGGATGCCTCTGCCTGTATTCCTGCTTCATTTTGGGGTACAAGCTGGGAGCAAGCAAGGGGAAGGCCACTCTGGGCCTCTATTCCCAAACTTTCAGAGCTGTGAAAGATTAATTTTGCCTTTGACAACTGAGGTACTTTGCTCAGCTCTCCTTCAGGAAGCCCCTGGCAGACCTGCTTCCACCCTGCAGTGAGCCAAGTTTAGGAAAAAGTATAATGAAACTGATATTGGATGTGAGGTAAGAATGGTGACAATTCCTCCAGAGCCTGCTTTTTAGCTCCCTGTTCTCCTGGCCTGCTGCAGCAGTGAGGGCTTCCTAGAGCCTGGCTCTGGTGTTCTGTGCTGTCAGGAAGTTGGTGATGATCCCAGACACCACTTCAGGCGTGTTCAGGTGCACAAAATGACTCCCAGGCACCTCTACTAGCTGGATGTGCTGGAAAGAGGACACAAGAAGATGTGGACTGGGAAAGCATTCCCTCAGACAAGCTGTGGGGTGGGGGTAAGGCAGGACAGGGCTGGAAGAGCTGGGTCCAGAGTGCAGTACTAACCTGGGGCTCTGGCAGCAGAGCCCAAGTTAGCTTCCCCACAGCGTGAGGGCTATGCCGTTCAGGACAAATTGCCTAGTAGGGGGTGCCCACCAGGGTGAGCTGCTGCTCCCAGGTTAGGGGCCCATAGAGTAGAGATGCAAGGATGGAGCTGGCTCTCACCTCTTTGAGGGTAGACTCAAACGCCTCCTGCAGGTCTTTCACAAAGTGATTTCTGCTGTCCAGCTTGGATGGGATCAAGAGTCCATCTTGTGCTCTGAAAAGCAACAGTAAGGCTCAGTACAGCACATAGTGTGTCTCCATTTGTCTTTGCTGCTGTCCTGGGCAGAAGCGTTGTCCCCAGTACAGTGGGGTAACGTTGCCAACTGTTCTTTCCAAGCTGCTCGTAAATAGTGATACATGGCAGTCAGAGGAGCAGCTATTTTCTATCAAACTATCGGTTCAAAATCTTAGGTGATTGCCTGGTAGTATCAGAGTGGAGACTGGTTAGATTTTGGGGCACACACCCCCCACCTCCACCCCAAGGGCTGGCTCTGAATACATCATTCCGTAGCCCTACCATGTCTTCTGCCTTTTTCTTTCCATACAGCTTCTACATCTCCCCTCTGTCCCTTTCCCCCCTCCACGCTGGTGTTTTAAAGGGGTGGAAAGTTATGGGATTGGGAACATGAAGGCAAGAGCAGGGGGAAGACAGGGCAGGACTGGCATTTCCTCAGTCAGCCTTGCACCACAGAGGCCCAGCCTGAAAGCACAGCCCAGCCCAGGCCAGAAGGAGGGTGTTCCAGCTGCTCTCTGCCTGCTCCAGGAGCCTGCCCTACCCAGGGCAGTGGTAGGGAACTGGGACATGCTTGTCACATGTGAGGCTGTGCTGTTGTGCCAACTGGCCCAAAGGTCAGAGTGGCTGCTGCAGAGGAGGGGGTACCTGGGGACTCCTTTCTAACCTTTACTCTCTCCACCCAGGGCTGCAGGGAGGCAGCAAAGGTTGGTTTGGCTTGTGCCTCACTCACACAATGATGAGCACACGGTCCTGGATCTTCTGCAGGAGCTTCACACACTGCTCCGCTGTGAGGGACTCTCGACTCTGCTGCAGGTGCAAAGACAGAGCAGCAAAGGTCAGGGACAGCAGCTGGGGACAGAGGGTGTCCCCAACCCCTGCTGTGCGAGTGGCCGTTAAGGCAGAAGTGGCTGTGGCCCCAAAGCTGCCATGCTGGGACATGACAGGCAGCCAGGCCGCGCACAAGAGTAGCTGGCTCTGCAAAGGCTCCTTCTGTCCAGCTGCATTTCAGGGCTGCCAACAACGCTGCCTGCTGGGATGCAGCACATATGGGAATGATCTCATAGCAGAGAAAAGCTTCAAAAATCTTTTTACTAAAAAGGAGACAGTGCACTGCTCCGGCTTTCATACCCTGGCAGTGACACAGGTAGAGGAGGCCCTCCTTGCTCAAAAGCGGCACAAAGCTATCAAAACATCAAACATGCAGACTTTGCTCCACACTCTCCCTTTCTTATATGGGTGACCTGACAAGCTGACAGAAAGCATCCATCCAGCTGCTGCCTGAAGAGTTATAATGGCAGGAAAATGTGGCCATGAGGCCCTGGGGCAGAGGAACGGCTAGGAAAAAAAAAATCAGTAACATTTTCCAGTGACTCTGTAAGCTGAGTCAGTGTTTGAGGCTCTTTTAACAGCAGCATTTAAAAGAGAGGCAGGAATTAGAGAAGCAGAAAGTAACCAGCTGAGTGGAAGCAGGGAGTGGGCCTCTGCTATGGCTGAGTGTTCTGTAAGCTCAGGGCTCAGAAGCAGCAGGGGGTATGTCAGAAGAGCAATGCTCACCGTACGGACTCTCATGTCTCTGTTATACACCAGCCCTGGAATGAAAAAACAAGAGAAGGTTTCCATGTCTCACAGGAGCTGCTCTGTTTCTCCTCCCCTGTGGGGTCTGCCGAAGATTTTTTTGAGACAGGAGGAATAGGATTAATTCAGATTTCTCCTTTCTTAATTTCTTTTCTTGAGGTGTTCTAGGACTCGAGCACCAACCCCAGTTGCTGGGAATGGAGAGCTCTGCCTCCAGAGTTAATTGCTCCCATTCAGGCTGCATGAAATTGTAGCTAGGGCACCCTGTACCCTGTGGAAAACAATGGCTTTTGGCACCACTCCCGTCCCACACCCAGGCCTGGCCCAGCACTGCGATGAGCCCTGTCTCCATGCAGCCCCTTACCAGCGGGTGTCTCAGTTGCTCCTCGCTGCAGTAGGATTGCCCCACCCTCTGCTGTCAGATGTCTGTTTGCTTCTAAGAGCCTGGGGGAGACATGCAGAGAGATTGTGCTGCTGGAAAAGGGAGGAAGCGAAGCGAAAATGGCATGACAAGGTGACAGCAAGCTCTCAGGCTGCTTCAGAAAAGAGCAGGAAGCAGCAGAAGCAAAAGGTCTTGGTGAGATTCCAGGAGGACGTGAAAGAGGAAGTGCAGAGACAGTTTCCCTTTCTCATTCGCACAGCAGCTGTAACTGTCCAAGGTGAGGGCAGGCAACAGATGAAGAGGACAGATGGGAACCAACCTCTGCAGTGCTGCTTCGGGGCTCCATGCTTTGGGAATTTGCTGCTTTGCCTCTAGACTCAGTAATCTGTCAATCACCAACCGCTTTGATTCCAGCCACGCCTCAGTGTCCTGAAACAAAGAGACATAGGGCACAGGAGTAACCCCCCACTTCTGAATCATTTTACCCCTTATCAAAGGGTAGAGGAGAGCATTTCATCCTTCGACATCCCTCAGAACTCATAGCAGTTATGGACATCATATTAAAAACGTCCATTTCTGGGGAAAATGGAACAGCAGTACTTAAAAGGCAAGGCAGGAACAGAAAGCTAAGCACTGCTGTAAAGAACTTACTAACTTTTTACCTTTGCAATCTCTTCTAGCCCTTCCTACCTCACTTTTGAGTTGAAGACAACTGTCCAAAAGAACAAGGCAAATCTGTTATCTTTTGTCTCTTTGACCCTGGGCCTCTGTCCCACTTCTGCCAGCCAAAGCCCCAGCATCTGGTAGTGATGAGGTCAGGTTGGGAATGTAGCTTTACATCCTGGCAGGAATAGGAAAAGAAATCTACCCAGATCACCGACAAGCTGTTGGCAAAAGGACAACCTCAGCTGGCAGTTGCTTGGACAGAGGTTCCAGTTCCCTTTGTACAAGGGCACGGCACAGACAAGGGAATTTCGGTGCTAAGGGACTGTAGGATGTGGAGCATTACCAAGTGTCCCCCAAGGGCCACCCTACACAGGGACCTCAGTCCATGCAACAAGGAACAGATCTGTGCCTGCCAAAAGGAAGAGCCCTGAGACTTGTGTGATCTGCCAGGAACTGGTCACATCAGTGCTTTCTCTGAATAAATGAGAGAAATAAAAAACCCCAAACCATCTACTTTTTATGTTAAAAAGCGAGGGGAAGGACATGTGAAATCTAACCTCTGGTGCTAGCAGAAAGCCAAGGTTTTCCAGCAGGATCAGCTTGTCCACCATCTCAGGATAAAGGAAACAGAACTGAGGAGAGATGAAACAATATGAGAAAAAAGCTGAGTGTTGAGGGATGTCTTCATCCTGCTGCACTGGAGAGGGAGTCAGGTAAGGGCCTCTCCTCCCCTGTAATCCAAGTCCAACAGACTTCATCCCTTCAATTCCCTCCTATTTGTTGTTCCAGCCACAGAAATCACAAACCCCATGAAGAAAGGATGCTTTACTCACCATTCCTGCCACAGCTCCACCTGCAAAGGAGAGAAAAGTCCTTTGTTATGGCCAGGAGACACACCCCCACCCCCCTGGTAAAAAACTCCCTTCACCCACAGCAGGAGCTGCCTTAGAAGCAGAAATGCATGTAGTACCAAGGAACAAAGCCCCAGCTAGAGCAGTACTCTCCCAGCAGGCAGAGAGCAGGGGTATTGGCCAGCTGGACTCACTGTCCTGTGCCATCCCCATCTCCCTCTCAGGGAGCAAAGGCCAAGGAGGAGTTACTAGTTACACACTACAGCGTGCAGGTTCTGTGAGTTGTAGCCAGCACAGCCCTGGGGAGCAAAACCCAACTTGTGGCAAAACCCAAGCATAAAGGAATAGAGCCTGGATTCTGGTTTCCTTCAGCAAGCTCCATGAACCACCAAGAAGGGCTCTGCTCCCCTCAGACTTTGTGGCCTTGTGGGGACCAGGCAGGAAGGCCTGCTGTGAATTCTCCTACCATAGGCCACCCGTCTTTGCCCATCGCTGTTCCCTCCTGAGGCTGGAGATAGGTCCACAGCAAGAGTTACCACTGCTTGTACTACAGGGTCTTGGAAGCAGAGGCATTTCAAACAAGGACACAGATTTCTGAATCGCTCAAGCAGCAACCTGGTATTTGACACAATATAATAAATATTCCAACCCAGCTCCTAGTGGTGTGTCTTGTAAGTTAATTACCTACTCCTATTTCCATGAATCTCACAGCTTACAAGGACAAGAGCCACTTACCCATACTGTGACCCATCAGGGTGAACCGTCTCCACTGCAAGGCTAAGTGGCAACAGACAAAAACAGACAGAGCTGCATTAGAAACTAAAGCAGCAGCATCTTGAAGCTTCTCCACCAACATGGGCCCCTTCTCCCGGGAGGGCTTTTGCACTGCTTAATTTGCTTCCTAATCCAGAAATGAGGTGGCTAAGTAGAGCAGTTTTAAAGAAAGAGAGCATCCACCACCTCGTTTCCTTAGTAGTTAAGTCACGCAGCTCTCAAGCTCTCTCTATATGGCAAACAAACTACAACAAATTCCCATTCATTGCCAGACACAGGACTGGCAGGAAGGAAAGGAGTCTAACTGGGCAGCATCTGCTGAAGAGAGAGACCTTGACAGAGCATCCTGCTGCAGGGCATTCCACAAAAGCCATGAGACACAGAGCCAGGTCTGCTGCCTTGAGGGAAGTATGATTATCCCAAGTGAAAGCTCTCTGCATCATTTAGCACACCAGGCTCTTCAGTCCATTTTTAGAGCACCCCAAGAGGTTTACGGGAAAATATTGCTTCATCAGTGCTGCATCATCTGAAACACACCCCACTGAAAGATGTGTTTTACCCTCTGGCACCGCTGAAGAACTTCCAGAGGCTCTTTGTATACTGAATGAGGGATGCAAAACTGCATGTGCCACAACCTCCAGCAAGATCAGCATACAGTTGGACAGTTAGATCAGGAGTTATTAGGAGCCCAATACACTTTGGCTGTCAGATTTCTTTGTATGATACTAAACCAAGCGGCCAGCTGCCATCAGGGAGAACCAGAAGAGTCTCCAACTTACACCTAACCCTGGTTAGCGGTCACCGTTTACAAAAAGCCAGTCTGGCAAACCTCTTTAGTTGTATTCACCACTTCGCTACTACTGCTTTTAACATAGAAACACTTGCTTCAGTTCAGGGCTTACTGTTTCTTCCTCTCACAAAATAGTGAGAAAGACACTGCTTATTCAGTCTGTAGTCACAAAGCACCAGCTTACACCAGGCTGGGGAGAAGCAGAGGGAACCAACCAACCCCTCTCCTGGCAGTAAATGCTGCCTGCTTGTTCTCAGGAGCAATGTAGCACCCTCTGCACAAACATCCTCTTGAGGGGCCTTCCAGCTGCCCACCTGCTGCCACCCGGCGCACATCGCTCACATAATCCAGAAAATGGTAGGAGCAGCCTGCAGGTCGGTGGGATGACAAGCCATGGCCAGAAAAATCCATTGCCACATAATAGCAACCTGAAAGGCAGAATGTATCAGATATGCAGCCCTGCAACACAACAAGAACCATCCTGCTGAGCCAGACCTACCTCTGGGGAGCAGTGGAATGAGCCTGTCAAAGGTGTTGGCATTGTCCAGCCAGCCATGCAAGCACAGCACAGGGTGTCCCTCTGAGGATCCCCAGGCCTTAGCTGCCACATGGCCCCAGGGCACAGGAAACTTTACCTCTGAGAACATGCCCAAAATAGAGTGCTCACAAGGTATATCCCTGGAGAGAGCCACGTGCTCTGAGCAGGTCCCAGGGATCTTGTTAATGGCCCAGAGCTCTGAAAAGAGTAATACAGGTCTTTAGTAACTTACCAGCCTCCTGTGGTCTTAATTAGCAGCTTGCTGATTTATAGCTCTCCACTCAACATCCCAAGATGCCATCCCTGCCTGCCTGTTTGGGGAATCCTCCTCCCAGCACGTACTAGCGATGCTCCT
>NW_009915233.1:0-853 GCF_000696875.1 Nestor notabilis | reverse complement strand
CCTACACAGGAGGAAAAAAGCCTCCTCTCTGTCTCTGCAGCAGCTGCAAGCCGAACAGAAGACACAGGAGACCTGGCAAGAGGGAACCACGCAGAATTCCCCCAGCTAGCTGCAGGCCGCCAGGCACCTGTCCCGGACTAAAAAGACAATTTCAGGAATAAGGATGCTGCCTCCAGTACAAGACTCCTCTTTCACACCACCAGTGGGCACCTTCGAGAGAGCACTGCCGTGGTCACTGCTGCCACCCCCCTGCAGCCCGGCATGGGATGCAAGACCACAACCGGCTAGGCACCTGCTCGACCTCAAACCTGCCTCATCGTTCCCGATCTGCGAGGCTGAGCTACATCTTACCCTTACTCAACCCCAGGCTCCTAAGTGAACCCCTCAGTACTATCCAGCCTCTGGGGATCTTCCAGGGGTGGTCTGAGTATCTCCCCTTCATCCCCAAGCCCATCTGATCTCTGGGGCCTTGCCCTGACCACATTGGCAACCTGACTGTCCCTATCCCCAGGTTTTTCATGCCATATTGCCTTCCCAGTGACTTGTCTTGGGCCTCTGCTCCCTTAAATAGCCTTGAGACCAGAGAGCAATTAAATCACATTATAGCAAGCCCCTCCTGAGCCCATACCTCTGTATGGTGTGAAAACAGAGGGGATGGGCTGAGACGAAGCTGCTGTCAAAGCCCTGAGATCACTTACAAGCCCTAATGGCCCCCCTCAGCTATAGGTGGAGACTCCCCTGCATCCTTTCCTCCTGCCCATGAGCTCAGCCCAGGAGCAGCCCCAGCAGCGCTGGTCTCCAGTGGCAAAGTTGCAGCTGCAAGAACCATGGCCCTGCCTGCCGATCATGGGGC
>NW_009915232.1:0-28265 GCF_000696875.1 Nestor notabilis | reverse complement strand
CCCAAACTATTCTATGATTCTATGGTTCTATAAGTTTAATAAGGAGGAAGAGGAAGGAATAAGAGACAAGAAAAAAAAAACAACCAAAACCAAACAAAACCCCCAGGGATTATGGCTAAAATACCTATAAACTTCTATCCAAGAAAGAATTCTATAGTGAATAAACAACACAAAATTGTAAGCAGCTGGAAGATAGCAAGGAAGTAAGTAGCAGCTAATATGGATTTGTCAAGAAGAAACCATGTCAAACCAATGTAATTACCTATGGCAGGGTAACAGCTATGTGAATTAGACAGAAGAGTGGATGCTGTATATCTTTATTTTAGGAAGGCTTTTTAACAGTCTCACAGGACATTTTTCTAAGCTGGCAGGAGATACATCCTTAAGGTGAAAATAATCATCAAACGGGTGCAAAACTATTTGGAAAACATGCTCAGTGAGTTGATATTAATGGCTCATCAGAACAGAAGGTGCAGGGATCCACATAAATCTGTCTTGTGCTGTTGGAAGTTTCATTAACATCCTGGATGACGGCAGATAGAATTATACTTACTGCACTGAGGTGGACATGAGGTTGGGAGGGACTGCAGACATTTTGGAAGGCATGATTAGAATGAAAATGATCTTGACAAATTGAAGACATGCTCTGATCAAGCTGCTTTCATCTAGGTAAAGTGAGAGCTTTCACCAGATGGAACTGGCCAGTCAAACAGCCAATCATCAAGTGCTAAGTAGTTTCCTTTCAGAGCTAGCTGGATTATGTTGCAAATTTGTTTTTAGGTGCTCGGTGACAGCAGCACCTTTCTTTTGCTATGCTGAGTCACATCTCCTGCCACTTCAGGTGTTACATTAGTGACTAGTGTGTGTAAGTGCATTTGATGAAGGAAGGCATCCTGTGTATGGCCTTGACACCTTGTGGCACAAGCTTTAGGAAAGAATTTGTTTTGCTTTGAGATTACATTCAGGGCATTATTCTTTTATGATGCTGATGATTACCCTGTTTTGTTTCTAAGCAGAAAGTTTGTTGAGATAAAACTGCATGGTGCAGTGATTCAAAGAGACAACCAGGATAACTCCTCCTGCTAGTTGTAGCTAACTCTGCTGTTGTGGGTCCAGAAGTGCTTGTAAGCTTTGATGGAAGTGATTCCCAGCTGAACTTCTTATGCTTTTCAGATCCTACAGTTCAGTTTAGGGACCTTGTGTTTTCCCTATACTCACTAGACAGATAGTCAGAAGGTATTTTTCTATATTTAATGCAGCTAAGTCCAGTCTGCAAACTTTGGTTTTTTGAAGTGATCATGAACATCGAAATTGAAATGGATACAGTTTTCAGCTTAGGTTGGTTTACATACTTCCATTCATGTCCTTGCAATTTAAAAGAAAACGGAGGTGTTTTTCACTCTTTTTTTTTTTTTTTAATCTCTAAGGAAATGCTTTATTGGAATGTAATAGTTACTGTCAGAATGAGATAACTTCAACTTGTAAATAAGCCTAATTTGATGCACCTTGGTGAAATGCAGAGTTGTGCAAGCTAGCTTGATTTATTTTTAATTCTTCCTGTTTATTTCCTATGTATAAGCACTTATAGTGATAGCCTCCTTTGGGTGAATGCCATTAATTCTTGTTGTTTTGATTCCTGTGAAGCAAGCCTTGCACTGGCATATGTAGCATGCAGTTGCTATTTGAATTCAGCTGGATGTACATTCCAGCACTGTCCATAGGAAAGATTTCTTCGTTTACTCATTTTTCTGTGGTTAATTTAAGTAGCTTTATTGCACTGAAGGGTAATGACAGCATGATTTGAATTTAATTTCCTCTAATGCCAGTAACTAGTGATCAAATCAATAGATTGTCAAAACTGTTAAGTGGCTGCAACCATCCTGTTTTCATTTGGGCAGTGACAGCATTGGCTTTGCGTAGCATAAGCAATCTGCCACAAGAAGAGAGTAATCTGGTTTTGGTGTTAGCACCTTTGTTAGGAACCTAAATGCCTTGAATTCCCTCTCTGGCTAACAGAGTGAGAAAGGTGCTTCTGGAGTGTGGCTGAACCTATCGACCTCTGAACGTCTGTAGACATATTTCTTTCTCTCCATCTTCATTGCCTAAAATGAGGTGGGATAAGTCAGGACAGCAGAGTTGTAGCCTTTTATCGTGCAGCTCCTTCTAGTGATGCAGCTAAGAGATGCTGGGTCTTTGAATGTTGCTGTCCTGAAGTGGAAGAAAAGGTCAGTGGAAGAGCTGGAACATCAAAGGCAAATTTTGTAGACCCTAACCGAGGTCACATATGAAATGAAAAAAGCTACAATCAAAATCAGATCAAACTTCACCTAGTATTACTGCCTCATGTAATAGGCAGTCTGATTTAATCATGCCTTATTACTGAATGTGGGTGGAAGGAGAAAGGGAGCAAGACCAGTACTTTTCTCAATGAATAAACATGTAAATGATTTTCTTCTTGAAAAATAAACCAAAAAAGTAAGAATTCCCAAGTTCTGTCCACAAAGGCTCAAGCTTAGACACTGGAGGACTGTGAAAACTGTTGAAAAAACCTGATACTGAAACCTGACACTGAATGTATAACGAATAAAAGATCTGAACTGAATGGTAAGATACAAAAACTCTGTACCTTGGGGTAAATACACTAAAAACAGATATATTAGCAATAGTAAAATATTACAGTATCTATATATTGAATTTAGAGTCAAATGAAACAATTGGATCATCTAGTCAGACTTCATTTTGTGTCCCCTCTTTAAAACCTTGTACCTTGAGTCTGATTCCAGTGTTTCTTGTAGATAGGTCTGTTCTCAGTTAATTGGGAGAAGAACAATTCATAAGCAAGGGAATTTTTTATTTATACCAAAAACTGTTTCACTGTTAAAAAAATACCTTCCTAATTCATCATCTTAATTTGTCTGGTTTCAACTGTTAGCTTTCTATTCTTGTTATGCTTTTTTTATGCTAGATTACACAGCACCTTAATTCCCAGCATTTTCACTGTGTGAATCCACTTATAACAATTGAGGCACCTTTCAATATGCTTTTTAATAAATTAACATTATCTAGCTCTTTACATCTCTTAGTGAAAAACATGTTCTCCAGTGTTCTAATTTTATGGTTTTGTATGATTTTCTAAATTTTTCAAATATTTTAAAAAAAATTTGTATGCAGTATTAATCGTAATTTATATGAGTGCCATACAGAGAGGGACATTAATTGATTCTTGTTCTGCTTGTACAGTCTGGGAAAGTACTTTCTCTTTCTTGCCATGATGTTGTTGGGACAGATATGAGAGGATGCCCTATCACAGCCCCTTATCTCAAAGTCTCACATAGCATCTCTATTCTGTAATACAATATTTCCATCCTCTTTTATCCCTTTTATTCTATAGGCCATAGTGATTGATTTTGGTGATTCTACCTCTGTAATTTTGCATTTGGCTGTATCAAAGCTCATTTTGTTTTATCATACCCAGGTAACCAAATGGCCCTGATAACTTGTCAGACTGCCCTGTCCACACTGTTATTTATGTTTCTATCCATATTCTTGATTTTATTATACCTTTTTCTCCCTCCTTGATTATGGTGGATCATGATCATCATTTTACTGGCAAGTACCTTTCTGACATGTCAGTTAATCAGTTTTCAGCCCATTTAGCATGTGCTTTATTGATATTACGTAGTGCCAACTTTTTAATCAGTTATGCATTATTGAATGAATTGCTTTACAAAGTCTAAGCTAGGCAATTTATTGGAAAAGTCTGTAACCTTATCAAATTCATGTTAGAATGATGAGAATTATTTTCTCTAAATCCATACTGCCTGTCATTCATGTTCATTGCTCTTTATCAATTAGACTTTGTATCAGCTTGCTTTTGGCTTGGTTGATGTAAGGCTAACCAGTCGTGCTGCTTGTTCAATAAAACTAATGGCACATTAGGATGCTTCTGGAATTTCCCTGCTATTTCAAGATTTATTAAAAATTAATGGAAGAGATGAGAGATGCTCTCAGTTATTTGGGTCTGTTGATTTGAATATAATTATCCCTAGCAGATGCTGTCTGATACTCTCCTCAGTTACAAATTCTTGAGTAGTGAAATCTGTGTTTACCAAGTTAAAATGTAAAATATGGAATATTGCCAAAGCTTAAGCTTTGTGTTTGTAGTCATACTAAACTCGTGAGCCCTTTAAGCATGCCCTATCTTATCTTTTAATGTGATAAAAATAATAAATGGGTATCAGAGACAATCTGTTACCAGAAAGGTTTGAAATCTTTATATTGTTAATAGATATAATTATGAGTAACATTAAATATGGATGAATTTTTTATACTTACAGTTTAAAAGATAAAACAGATTTTGTTCCCAGATTAAAAACAGGAAACCGGTTCTGTTAGTATGGTACATGATGATTTTAGACCTAAGTTTGTCTAAAAGTAAAACATAACATTTAGAAATGACCCTTGGGAATGCTAAGATTTTAAAATGTAAGAGGAAGAATTGTGCCTAGACGTATCTGTAATCCTTAAATCAGATAGGAAGTTTTTTTAACTATCACCAGTGATTTCAGATGATACTGTTATTGGATTATCTAGAACTTATAATGACTCTGGCAGCATCACTGGCCCAAGTTGCCTTCTCTTTGTGCACAAACTAGATCTCCCAGTGGAACTCAATTATAGTATGACTTCCTTTTACTGAAGTTAACAGTTATATACGTGTGTAACTTCAATGACAGGAGAGTTACCTGACAGCGAGCACACTTTGAAAAAAAAAAAGCACAATAATAAAGAAAACTACTACTGAAAATTTTAGAAATATCAATATCACTGATTTTATACATTAATATCTTCCTTGTTAAGCTGGGGTGTTAATGTGATAATTAGGAAAATGATCAATAGAAAACTTCATGATGCAAAGTTCTTATAATTATTTTAAGACTATTATTATTCCAACAATTGTCAGGAGCGTGTGTTGTTAGGTTTCTCTAAAAAGAGCAGTAGTGTAAGAAAGTTGTCTAGGAACCATCTGTTCATAGTAGTTGAATGTTCAGAGCTTCCCACTGGAGAAAATGGACTTGCTTGGGTTAGAACAGTAAAAATTAAGATAAGGATTTGGAAATAAAAGGCACATTTAAAAGGACAAGTGAAATGAAGTTTGACTGGGAACTTAAATTGCTCTCACGGTCACCAAGCAACAAATAAACTTCAACTCTTCTACGTTTTATTTTTTATGTAGAGCCACATAAAAAGCAAACATTTTCCATCTAGGCTTCCTATCTTTTGAATTCCCAGAGTCTCTGAAAAAAAGCGTAACTTGGAATATGAAAGAAATATTTTTATCTGCCTCATGATGTCAGCAGCTATATAGTAGTTGGCATGAGCTACCTGAGCTTTTAAGAGAACACATTCTAAATAGAAAAGTTAATTAAAACTTCCATTCTGCACACTGTTACTGGTATAATATTGTCAAAGGAACCTTAATCTCAGATTTCCTGGTTGTTATTCATATAAAATTACCACCATTAATTATGGCTATGCTAGGAGTACATTTATTTATTTATTTATTTATTTTTGTAAATCATCTTCCTTAAGAAAAGTCTCTTGATTGGAAAACAAGGTTCTGTGCTATAGAACTGGGTAGCGATATAAGGGGAAAGCAAATTAAGGCTGATGACTTTGCTTATTTATTATAGAGAACATAATTTTTTTTTTTTTGAACTTGAAGGGCCTGATGCAGTTAGTGGTAGTTGAAATAGCTGATGTATCCAAGATACTCCAGTATGACACAGGGCTCTCGGGTGTGGCACAGGACCGACAGAGACCTGTGACCTCCTAGATCACCATCTAAAAGTTAAGAAGGTTACCATTAGGCATCCCAAACGGCACTAGCAATCTGTGTGACGAAAATCAAATTGAGTTATAAGACTTGGGTATTTGTGTGGAGTCAGTTGCAGGAGGGAGCTTTAAATCTAGAATGCAAAGTGTTTGTGACTAAACAGAGCTTATTCTGCATTTGATGTGGAATTCTGTTTTGTATGATTAATTGTAGTACTAAGAAGTCAGCAAGAAAAAGGTTAGTATTTGCTACTCTAGAAATTACTCTAGAATTTCTATAGTTGTTTGTGACCTGACAAGTTCCATTATCATTAATCTGCCAGTCTGTATGTATCTTGCCTTTATCTTCTGGTGCTTTGAAGAAAGCTCCAAAAACATTAAAGTCAGGATGCCTATGGCACAGCTGACCTTATTTTCCTGCTATGAATCCAGCTTGCAAGTGTCATTTCATAAAATACAGATATAATATAGAATTTAAACCTTTAGAAAAAATTAATGGCTATAATGGGCTATAATAATTATCTAGAATGATGCAGTGACGGTGTTTCACAGAACTAGATCACCCTGGTTTTCACAATAAAGACAAATTAATTAGATGTCTTTCACCTATATAATGTGAGGGAGCAATATTAATAATACAAGGTAACTCATCTGAAGTCAATGTAGAACAATAGTATTACTTCGTCAAAAAATACTTAAATCAATTTAATTTGAGCTGTGGGAGCTTCTTTTTTGCAGCATAGAGCTCTGTGCTTGCTTCCTGGTTTATTTTAGGTTTATTGTGTTCTGCCAATATGGCAAAACAGAAGCGTCTATTAGAAAAATGTATAGTAATGGACTTTTTCTTTCAAAATTGCATGCTCAGAGTTAGACATCTAAATTCATACAGTAGAAGAGGATGCTATGAATTCTTGCTATCTTATAGAGGAATCGCTCTCTCATCAATCATCTCATCCCAGCCTATTTCTATATTAGTACTTTCTATACAACACTGTCTATTTTGCATTTAGATTCTATCACTTTCTGAATTCATTACTTGACATTAAATCACAGTTATTGAGAGTAACCTTTAAGCTCTTCTAAGCTACATAATCTTTGTCTATTCCCAAAGGTTTTTGTGATCCTTCAGCATATGCTTTGTCTGATTTTGATGAAGTAGGGTTCACACAGTCTCCTATGTCACTAATGAAAATGAATAGCACAGAACCCAATGCCAGTTCCTCTGGGATCCCAGTTAATGCATTGCTCCTTATTTAGAAGCTGTACAGTTGCTACATACTTGTTTTGTGATCTACCAGCCATTTTTTATGTCTGCTATGGTATTTTTACTAATGCAGTAGTTCTTTAGTCAGCAGCTGTGCAGTATCTGGTTTTGGTGCAGAGGCAGACATAGGGTTCCTTTCAACTAATACAGAAAATTCTTTCGCCCCAGCTAATTCATTTTTAGTTATCAACTTCTTTTACCTGTTTGGCCATTTGAAATAGTTTTTATAATACTGTATGAATAAATATCCTTCTTAATTTTTTCTGTAATTTTCTGGACGTGGAAACTGCATGAGTAGATTGGTAATTTTGAATGGGTTTCTGGTGATAGTTTAGAAAATTAACAGAATACCAGAATAAAAAAAAATATCTCTTTTTTTCCCCTCCATTTCTATTTTAAGCAGAGAAAGTCAGGCTGCAAGAAAAACAGAAGTTAGGAACTGCCTTGGGTCATTTGTCTTTTAAGCTGTGAAAACCTGTCTTGGAAGAACGGCCCTAATGAAGAGATTGTGCTCAAAGAGATATAGTGCTTGCATGAGCACAGAGTGGTTGAAAGACTAAGTTTCACTACAGGTGCCGTGGAAAACAGTCACATGTACTACCAGGACACATTGATTCAGGTTCTTTTACTGGTGTACATATGTATGTAAGCAGTCAGAATGTTCTTCAGGCAGTTAAAAACACATCAGAGTAGCACTCCTGTGACTTCTGCAACAATCTTATTATTGAAGGATTCTTAGCAAGTGATGTGGAGCCAATTACCTCTTTTTACATCCTTTGCATTCGTGTGCAGAACTAATTTCTCAGCTCAGCTGTTGTGTTGATACTGTGCTCCTTACACACTGAATACTCTGCGTAGAAATATTCAGTTGGTGTATTGGGATGAATTATTTATTTGGTCATGTTGCAGGAATTCGTAACTTTATCAAGGTACCCTATTCAGCAAGGTATTTAAGCACATTGTCTAATCAAACTTTCTGAGATACTGAAAATTAATTAATGTGCTGAATCAGCATCTCGGTATTTAGTTGACGTTGAGTATGGCCTATGAAGTAATAAACCAGTTTAAATCACCTTATATTGAAAACATCTTGTGGTATTCTAGCCACTTCTAGATTATATGTCTAATATTGTTTTGTCCATGTAGACTAGTCTATGTTGATTTGCTGTCTGAGGCAGAATACAAATTGCCTAGTGACCCTGGTCCAAAAAAGGCCTGTATCTGTACAGGTACAGTTACCGTGAGCAAAGATTCTTCCTTTTTAGTCTAAATTATACTTTGTGCATGGCTTTTCTTCTTCAGAAGGAGGTTTGCTGTGATATAAAAATAACCTAGGTTTAAATGAAGCACTTAAAGTGAGTGCATTGCATTGTAGTCATTTAGCCAGCAATGTTTTGAATAATGTGTCATCATGCTGCTACCCTCTTGGGTCTGAGGGATTTTCTAATGGAAACCATAATGTAAAATTCATTAATTATCAGTAGCCCAGGTTCTGAATCTGCTTGAGCCAATGAATTAATTTTTGTTTCTGAAAATATTCCTAAAATCTTGTCTTTTGATAATGCTATATATTATAATGGCTTTTAGATGGAAGTATCATAAATCTAACATACTTAAAGCATAAAATTCCTACATGAGTATGAATTAACTTATTCCTGTATAAAGGAATTAGGGTGTGCAGGTGAATTTTTACATCTTTGAGTGACGTGTGCTGAGCATATTTACCAAAAAGTGAAATGAGTGTACATACACTTGTGTATCTGTCTGTCTTCCCATTTACGTACAGGGTGTTGCTCTTTAAAACTTCAGCTGGGCCATACGTGTCTGTGTCTGCATCCGTGCAGATACGCATAGCTCTCTGGTGTCATGAAGAAATTACTACAGGATGGGTGCAACTACAGTTACGTCTCTGCATTTATAATTGCCTAGGAAAAATTTTGTAGGAAGCTTTCGTTTCACACTGACAGATTTAGACTAGTCTGTTGCTATCGCATGCAGCGCATAAAAGCAAGAAAAATGATTAAAGCTTCTGTTCACCCAATTAAGTTTTCAAAATGCATCTGTGAGTTAGGTTAAAAGAAGAGGACTTTCCGAAGAACAGTAAGATACTAATTATACTAAAGGGTAAAATGAAAAGTTTCACCTTTTCTGTGGACAAGCAAGATTAATTAAAATGCTGATTTTTAAGGCACTGGTCTGAAGCCTCAGGATAATGGGGTGAATACTAGAAGATTTTCTTTGTAACTTTCAGCAATTCATTTTGAATGTTTCTATACCAAAAGTCTGTGCTGTGAGCAGGAAGTCGGAATCAACTTGAACATGATGGAAAATGCTATTGACTGTTTTTTTCTCAGACCAGAACTCATCATGAGTAGCTTTTCAAGTCTGATTTGGAATTGCCCTAGGACTGCACAAAAACCAGGATTTTCGTTTGCTGGATGAGAGAATACAAGCAGGGAGAAAAATGGACATTGCTTAGTTGTGTGACAGTTCAGCACGGTTGGAGCTATGTCATACTGAAACCTTTCCTCTGTAGTTTAACCAGCTGACTCATAGCACAAGCAACGTGAATCCTCCTGTCTGCGCTGTGTAATACTGTGTTGCGTTACTTTGTAGGCCTTAATAGGGGCCTGCTCAGGGTGGAGGGGACAGTTTGATAATCATAGAATGGTTCCTCTTAGTGTCTGTAGGAAGGTTACCTCTTAATTAGACTATTTCTTGGGAAATGGGGCGACAAGTGTTTGGTCTTGGCAAAGGACTATGTATTGCAATTATTAACTGGGTACTGTAAAGGGAACATCAACTGCCTGAGCTTCTTCCTGAAGTTTGGGAGTACTTGGATACCCAAGTTCATGTATGCATGCCACAGGCACAGGTTTAACAGGACAGGGAGCTACGAACTTGTCCTCCCTCTCCTTTTAGTTTTGTGTCCCTTAGTGCTGGACCTACCTGAATTCCCATTGTGGTGCAGCATGACATAACCTCCATTAGCTCAGCCCCAGATGCCAGAGGAGCTGGCAAGACAAGGGATGCTCAGTCTCTGGTGACAGTAGAACATGGGCAACACACTGTGTTGTGGTGCTGCCCCTTGTCTCATTGTATTCCTGTTTTTCAGTGTTACGTTTACCAACATAAATCAGTTTGAAGTGGTTCAAACCTGTTCATATTTTTTTACCTGTTCTACCAAATCATGACTGGACTGACCTAAAAGTGAATCAGATCTGTTTCAGTCACAGCAATACCTAGATGCTAACTGCACTAAACGTGCAATGTCTTGCCTGTGACTGTAACTATCCATCTGTGGTGGAAACCTGGCCTGAGCAAGATACAAGAAGCCGAATACGTACTCAGGTGGCTGATGGGTCAACAGTCACAGATGGGTCACTGATCTACAGTGATCCTTTTAAATAATGTCAAAGCTAACTCAGGTAATGTCTGTGAAAGTCAAAGTCACAGTATTGACTGCAGTTGAATACCCTCTTATGATTTGCAAAGGAGCCTGAAGCAGTAAGTGTCCAAATTGCATTAAAAAGCAGTAGGAACAGCTAAACGTTAACTCATCTTGGAGAGTCTCCATTTTTTATGTGTTTTCTAGGCATTAGCATGGAACTTCTGCTGTTAGTATTTCTACTATCATTACATAAGGCTGAAAACTTAGGAAGCTATTAGCTTGCCCTTTACAGTAAGTGCTTAAGTAATGAAAATAACTTATACCAAAGAATGTTAAATAGCAAAAATAATAGCTGATGTACTTTTGTAATTTTCACTTTAGTTCTTTTGCTTTCAAGTATTTAGTTTTGCTATAGGCTATGTTTATGTAACACCTTAATTTTGTATTTTTCACAGAAACGTTACCTGGAATAATTTAGCTATCCCAGACACCCACTGTTCAAGAGAGCTAGAAGAAGGTTACCAGTGCCCACCTGGATTTAAATGCATGGACCTTGAAGATCTGGGACTAAGCAGGCAAGAGCTGGGCTACAGTGGCTTTAATGAGATAGGTCTGTCCTATTGGTAAAATCCATTTCAGTATCCATTTAAAACTGTTTATGAATAAATAGAACAGATAGCTTATGTCTGTGTTGAAAAGGTATTGAGTGCAATCAGTATTCTGCTCACATAGAGCACATGCCAGAAAAAGAAGCTGTGCTATTTGCTTTGGAATGATGGAGTTATCATCTATTTTTACGTTGCCTGGGATCCCAGGATTTAAATAACCTTAAAACAGTGTCTTTATTTAAGAAGAGCCAGGCACTGATTATCACCAACAAATCTGTTGACTAATTTCTGTGGTTTATTTGTGATTAATTTTAGAGTATGTCATCCGTCCTAGTTGTCTAATTTTAGTCATAATTCCCATGCAAAAAACCCCACCCAGAATTACTTTGATAATCATCTTGATAACCCAAATTGTGATTTTGCAGTACAGGTGCAATTCTTTTTCTTCAGTGAAAAATCCTGCAGAGTCACCAGGAGAATACATTCTCTGCTTGCTGCAATGTGTCATGCCATCACCATGGGGAAACAAGTATAGAACAATAGTTAAGGAAAGATGGCAGGAGCATGGGCAGCCATGGCAAGATCAGTGGCCAAATGGAAAATAAGCAGTTACCCTGTCAGAACGTTGTGATTATATATCATATTTACTGATACCAAATACTTTTTGAACAAAACCAGTCATTGGTGTCCTTTCTATTTTCTCTTGAGAAAAAAGGGAGAAAAACCTGATTTCAATGAAGCTCCATTCTGTTTCCTCTGGGAGTCAGAAGCATATCAGTTGCACCAGTACTGCTAGACTGCTAGCTGAATAGCGCTACTGATAGTACCTATCTTTTATATAAATTTTTTCTTCAGTATATCTCAAAGGATAACCCTGTCTGAGCTCTCGGGAAACCTGCAGGTTCCTAAGTGAGTGGCATGCTGCCATGCCTAGGTGAACACGAGCTGAGTTCAGACTAGAAGCTAAAAACTTCCACACTCCTGTTCTCTAGTTTGAGATGGTGTAGCAGGGTAATGTGGGATAGGTGTAGCACCAGAAGAATTATGCCTCAGATTGAAATCACCCTTCTTATCTTGACATGCAAAATTATTTGTGGCATTGAAGGCTGTTATTCTAGCTGCCTACCTGGTCACCAGGGAAAAGTAGTTGCAATGCCTTAGAGAAGTTTGAGTGGGTAGATGATGTGAATGAGGCTCAGAGTGCATAATAAAGGAGGCCAGTATGTTTTTAATGATGGGGGCAAGCTGGCAAAGACAGGTGAAATAGTTTGTCCAAGGGTGCCTGCAAAGCTGTTTTAAAAAACAGGGCTCAAACTCCGGTCTCCTGAATTTACAGCCCGACGTTTTATCAATGTCATTTATATGTCATTCTGAGTTCTGCATTTTAAAGATCAAAGATTGTCAATAGACTTAGGAGACTTGTCACTGATACATTGTTTTTGTTTAGAAATAGATAACCAGGATGTAACACCTCTTGGTACTGTACCCAGAAGTTTTGAATATCCATTGAAAGCTGGTTACTAAACTTTAAAATACTGGCTAAGACACACCAGCTTTACCACAAAATATTGAATCAGCTCCCTGAAATTATGAATGTAATAAACAGGGTTATAACTAGCAAGTTTATTTTGTAAATTTCCATTTTGTGATGCACCTTTGTATGTAGGTAACGGGTTAAGTAATGCAGTAGATCTTTTCTGTGTAATTATACTATTTTATTGTATACATTCATTGATACTTTACTTGCAGACACTATGATGCAACCTGTCCTGCTGGTTTCTGAACTCTATCATTACAAAAATCACAAAAGCATAGCAGTTTGGCAGCTGCTGTATAGTTAGTACCACTTAATTTGCAGTATATAAGTACAGGCTATGTATATTTCTGTTCTTTTTTTTCTCGTTAAAGAAAAAGGATGGGTTTTTTTTGACAATTTTATTACTGGGTAAAGACCAAGGTGTCCCAGTCAGATAAAAGTAGAGATTTTTATACTGTAAGGACTATGCCAAGTAAGAAGTTTCATACTTGAAAAATCCCTTAGTTTTGGCAATATCCTGCTCCCACTTATATATGTCTTTTGCTTTAAAGGGATGAAAATTGGAAAGATGGTAGTGTAAATTTTAGTACTTGACAATATACTGATTTCCTATTTTTTTCTATTTTTAATTTTGAGGTGTTCTGGTTTTCCATTCTGTTTCTGTACAAGTATGTTTGTATTGTTTAAGGAAGAACAGACTACTGATAAATGTGGCTTGTCAGGATAATCTAGGCCTTCCTTTACCAATGCGAAGCAGATTTCACAATCTTTTCAGGCAATCTATTGCACTGCTTCATTGTCCGTACCCTTAGGAAGATTTTCCTAAGGTATAACACAGATCTTTCTCTTTTGCAGTTTAAGATCCTTATTTCTCACCTTTTTCACTATTGCCATAGAGAAAGCTTGAAAAAAGCTTTTCTGCATGTTTCAAGACCATCATTATGCCTCTTCTACCCTCTGCTGGGCCGTATAGCTCCAAAATGTTTCAGTCTTTCGTTACAGGAATGACATTTTAAACCTTAAATTGTTCTTACTGTCCTTCTCTAGACTTTCCCCAGCTGATACACCTCTTTGTTAAAGTGCAGTACTGGCAGAATGCCCCAATAGAGCCATTACTTTATGTGTTTTTAAGCTCTGTTGCCCTTTCTACATCCCAGTGAGATGTTTACTGTTTTCAGAACAGCATGCTGTGGGTGATTCATGTATTTTTCTGATTTGTTACAGCCCTTGTTTCCTTTTAAAAGAGCTGCCATCACGGTTTCCCATTGTTTATTTGTTTACTTGATTTTTACTTGATTATTTCTGATTAAATGTAGACCTTTACATTTGCCTCTGTTGAACAGCATCCTTTTTTTTTTTTTTTTTTTTTAAGTTTTTCCCCTCCCAGACTATTTCTTCTATTTACAAAGATCTTCTGGAATTTTAAATCTTTCCTTCTGAATATTTTCAGTTCCTCTTAGCTCACTTTTATCTGAAATTTGATGGGTATCATTTATTTTCTATCAATCAGCCTGGTCAAGAATGAAAAAATAAATAGAACCAGATCAAGATCAGACTCTGTTGGAACCTCATTTGACAGTCTTCCTTTCTGACAGTGTTTCACTAATAGCTGCTCATAAGGACGCTTAACAAATGGTATTGCACCCATCACAGAGTAGTTTCACCTAGCCATACTTCACCAGTGCATATTTTTTTGGTTGTCATGGTGTGTTGTCATGGTGAGACAATGTTAAAAGCCTTTTTAAATCAAGTTGTAGACCATTAAGTGCTTTTCCTCTTTACAAAACCTGCTTCCATTCAGCAATCATACAGTAAGATTTGTGCCGTAGCTGTCCTGCGTCTGCACACTTTGAATATATATTAATAATATAATACTTACATCTGCTGTTTGTGAAGGTAATTTTTCAAACATGGGGCACATCAGCATGTATCTACAGTTGTTGCCTCTCTTTTTTAGTGCACTTATTTCTATATTAGATGTAGAATGAAATTAACAGCAGTTGGTTTTGCCAGCTTTACTAGTGTAATCCTTAATGAGAGTGACGTCACCAAAAGCCAGGGCAGTTTTGTCCGGCAATACCTCTAAGAAAGTTACGAGCAGCAGTCTGCCTTGGAACTGTTTGTGAAACTGGAGAATTAATGAAACATTTGAGTGGAGAGCCAATTAGCTAAGGCCTCTGTACCTTGAATCTCTTTCTCTGTGAAGCTCTGAAATGGGAGGAAGGAATAGTAGAGAAAGAATAATCTGCCCCCCTAGGTGAGGTGACTTCAGATGTTTCAGGTTCCATCTGATGGGAGTCTACAAGAAGTTACTGCTTTCTTCTACCAAGTTGCTCATGAACTTGGTAGAAACCTGAGTACTCTTTCCAGCAGTTTGACACAGAACTTGACTTCTTAAGTAGGTGTTGTTCTCAAACAGTGGGAGCTTTCATGTTAAATGAAGTCTTTTATCCATCAGGATGCCTGAAAGATTTTTCGAATACTACCTGTAGGGCTGAGTGGGAGTAAGCTAAAGGATATGAATGAAAGGCTTGGCTAGCTTTATGGATGTGGGTGGCAAAGCTCCTTACTATTGACAATACCTCTATAGTACTGTCAAGCTCTTCTCTTTCACAGACTTCTTAGCTGATTTTTATTCAGGCTTTTATAAAATGGTTGATGTTTCCTTCATATTAGAACAGCCTTCAGCCTTGTCTCCCGCTGAGAGCATCAGGTGCATTCACAGCTGGGCTGTTTCTTCTTTCTGATTTTATTCTCTTCTTCTCTGTGTTTTTCCTCGCTGTGTTTAATTCCATAGGGGGTGTAGCTGATAGCATAACAGTATCATGAAGCGTGCAAAAGTAGACCTAAATACTGAAGAAAAAATGACCTTTGTTTTGTGAATAAACGCCAGTAATTGTACAACTCATTAGGTATGTGATTTTGTGTAAGTATTTGCATCTGATACAGCTAAAAAGCATAAATACAATTGTTGAATTAAATAAGAGCATGCAAGACTTGGCAACTGAAGAACTATGATAAGTACTTCTGTCTTCCATGTCACTGTTTATCTGAGTGTGTGCCTGCCTTTACCTTAAGTCAATATTTAACATGTCAGTAATTGCTATCAGGGCCACACTAAGTATGTTGGTAGAGGTGTCTAAGTGGGTGCTGCTGGAAAGGGTGCCACATAGATACAAATGTACCAGAACCCCTACTGTTGCTGATCCTGTTTTCCTCCTTACCTGTACTTTCCACACAGTACAGATCTTTTTGCATTTAGATTTTTGTAACATCTGGCTAGTAATCATTCCACATGCCTCATGGGTGCAATCATCTGTAATCATCTACAGATGTACACTTACAGCTACATTACTGATTCTACTCTTCATGTAATTCTAGAGTATGGGTTTTTTTGTGATTTACAGTGCTACATATTGCTTCAAATATACTCAAAAGGAAAAGGCAGTCCCTAATGAAAGATAACTAAAAGTTAAAAAATGTCTTACAAAGTAAGCAAGAGAAGTTTTATGCCATGAAAGATCATTCTGAAAGGAGAAAAAGATCTTATTCTATGCTGTATCATCAACCCCTCTGTCAATTGCTAGGGCCAGTACCCTATTAAGTGATACTAATTACATCTCATACCTGCAGAGAGTATTTGACAAAGACTACCATATTAATGTCCAGTTTACATATAGGAGATAAATACACGCATATCATATGTTGGAGACAAATAATGAAATTTCAATGAAAAGGAATGCTTTGAGGGAGATATAAAAAAAAAATTACATCTGTCTTAAACCTTACTTGCCTTACTGTAGAAGTGAACACTGTTAAATGGTACAGTGAGCCAGCAAAATCATCTCATTTCATGGGCTGTAAAACACCAACAGAGCTTTAGGTCCCAGATATTTCCCACTTTTATAAGGCCTTTCCCTTACAATATGTAACACAGACTTTAAATATTCTTGGCATGCCTACAGGTGAGAGCCTTTTTAAAACTGGTAATTAGAAAAAAAGATTTTATATGTCACTGTGAAAAATATCTGCCATGATTGGGTTAAAAGTGAACCTGATCTAATGTTTGTGAAAGGGGAGCATGATGGAACCAAAGACAATTTCCTTAATTCACTGATAGGTATTGTTTTACTAAAAGCCTTGTACAGGGGTCAAAATAGCTCTTCTGTTTAGCCATTGATTGAAATTTTATCTACAAAACGTGGGAGTTGAGTTACATTGGTTCTTTTATTAGTTACTTTATGATGGGGAAAATACTTCTGAGTATGCAACCAGTTCAAATTGTAAAGGCACTGCTCTTAGACTGGAAGAAGATTGGGGTGGGGTGGCATGAAGTCCATTGTTCAGAAGAAAGGAGTTAAGGTTAAAATAGTATTATGTGAATCTGGATTTTGTGCCTTACTGCCACAATCTGTTAAGTGCCTTTTTCATGAGAGATTTCACGTTGCCTAGAGGCTGTGTACCTGTCTCTAGGATTAGAATTCGTAGTGGCTGAGTATGTGTTGAATGATGAGGTGTGATGGTCACATGAAAGCCAAACTGGAAAGGGAGGAAGGATGCTTACATCAGTCTGGAATAAAAGCTGAAAAGTCAGCCTAAATCAGATCAGTGAGGTATTCCTAGATAGAGCGAGCATTCAGAGCTACTTGTCCATTTGTTTATGTGGACACCTATATCATGAATTTGGCTGAAGGAGACTGATACAGCTTCTTAAAGAGAAACTAGAAGTGACCCACGTTTTTATATAGTAGTGCAGTGGTCAAAGTGAAGACCTACCTGCATTCTGGAAGAGTGCCATACTCACTGTCATGCAGGAGCTGGGGCAGAGCATGCTTCGTACCCCCCCCTCCCTCAGAGTCTGCAATAGCAGGAATTCCTGGTCCTGGAGGAAAGCAAGTAAAATGAGGCTGGTGACTAGAGGAGGTACTATAAAGACCTGCTCTTGTCATTCTTCCAAGAAGTTATTTCCAGTTTTTCTTCATGGATTGTCTAATACAGAAATTTATAGAACCACCTTTAATATTTAGGTGGCTGAATGTTCACAAGACATACCAACATAAAAAAACATTTGAAAATCCAACTTGCCGTTCCTGCTACCACTGGATGAAGTAAAGAACCTGTCACTGGTGGCAGAGGCTGACCTTTTAATTTCCCTGTCACTCCATGATCACCTTGACACAGCCTGCTTGTCTCTTGGTGGCAGTATTAGCAGCCACTTGGTCTTTCCAGGTCCCTGGCATTGGCAGGAGAGGCAGGTAGATTATGACTGATGAGTTTGTCCGAGGCAACTGTCTATTTTGCATGAGGAACAGTGTATTATGAGTTGATGAACAGAATAAAAATGGTACTTGCAGGTTATTTGTTCAGAGTAGGAATTAAAACTGATAGTGGAGAGGATTGCAAGGGAATTTTCAGCCTCATTCCTCCCTCTGCTGCCCTTTCACACAGACATCTCCACCTGAATAAGGCACTGTTGTTTTGCGCAGACATAGATGGCCAGAAACGCAGATTAGCAACACTACCACAGCCTGAATCCCTCGGCTCTGAGATATTTGGTATCTGGGGTAATAGAAAACAATGAGGGGATGTAATTTTTAAGTCAGAGCTTCCACTTAATTGTACTTGTTAGAGGTTGAGAGATTGAGCTCTTAGGAAAGAACCATTGGTCTGGTAATGATTTCATCAAAATTTGTAGTCAGACTTTTTTATTCTACAGATGATATGTACTCTTGATATATGTATTTGAGTCTTAATGCTCTGTTTATCCTAGCAAGTGCATGATATTATTAAGTATTTTGATAAACAGGTCTAATCTTACTCCACTTACACATGTCCTTGTTTCAGGCACTTGCATGTAAAGTGCCTAAAAAGAAGGCCTTCCTCCATGACTATGGCCTGTGGAGTTACCATGTGGTAACATGACAAGTGATAACAGTGTTCATGTGTGAAGGTGCCAGAGTGTAATTAGGGAAGCCATTCAGACTGTCTAGTCATAAAACTTTTATTTTATAAATGTGAGCTAAAATGGCCTGAAGCATGCCCCATTAGTCCACTGATTGAGAAACTAGTAGAAATCATTAGTTCAAAAATGGTGATAGATTCTTATTTTTCTCACTGGAATTCCTTCCCTGGCCTTGCACAAGGAGAGCAATAGGGCCCCAATCCCAGCTGAGGCACTGATGTGGGCAACAGGGTCTCCACTCAGGGAATTTCATTTACATGTTTTACGATCTGTTAATATAAACTTAAAATCACTCATCCAGATATTAAAAAGCAAGGAAGACAGTTAAAAAGACAGAGGAAACATCTTTCCTCCTTTTTTTGTCTCAACTTGAGTCTATAAACCTCTCCTCCCCATGTCCTAGTCCCTACTACTCTGCTTTTGCAGCATTCAAGGCAGGGAGTGGTGCAGGAATTTGGGGTAGATGTATGGTAGGGTTTTTTTTATGCTGTTCCTTGTTTCTTATCCTTGGACTGGTGCTCCTTCCTTCTTCATCATCTTCTCTGCTCCAGAATGGGCTTAGCCATGGGTTCCAGTCCCTTCAAAGGTGTTCCCTGCTCTGGCGTCCCCCTTGCTACCAAAAGCCTGCCAGTTACGCATACTGAAGGCATCTAAATAACAGGCGTGTCAGGTTAGACCACCTTCAGAAAGTTGCACAGGTTTTTGGTGAGCTGAGAGTAATGAAAACGGTTCATATGCCCTGTGCAGGTGAGAACAGTTTGCAATTCTCACTCTGTTGTTCCTCTTAAGGAATAATTCTAGTTATGAAGGATGCAGATGCTGTGAGGAGTGAAGCATAACTGTGTGAACAAGGTAAGTAAGTTCAGTTTGTTCCTTAGGTATAATGGACAAGTTGAAAGGGAGTCAACTAATAAATCCCTGTTTGGGCTTAAGGCACAATACTGTTTTCACTGGTTGCAGCTTCTTAAGGGCCTGCTTCTTTAGTTTCTCATACGACAGAGTTTAATGACAGAACGCTTTGGGAATTTTGTTTTTAATTTGGGATTTCTTTTTATTTGGCAGGAAAAGTAGTAACGAAATTCAGTGGTTGGAAGTAGAATGTAAACAAATGTAGTTAGGAAAACTTGAACGAATGTTCATGGCAGGTCCTGCTTGACTAACCTGATCTTATTCAATGACACCTCTTTTTGGTCCTGGCCATCCAGCCAATTTTAAACTCCGCAAAGAGTACATCCATCCAAGCTATGAGCAGCCAGTTTCTCCAGGAGAATGCTATGGGAAATGGTGTCAAAGGTTTTACTGAAGTCAAGATAGAAAATATGACAGCTTTTTCCTGATCCCTCACCTCATCTTTATCGCTCCATATTTAGTTACTCTTTCCTTTGAGCTTCCAAATGGCAATTTGTGTGGAGACTTACCTTCAGAAAGCACAGTGACATTCCTCCTACAAGGGTTTTACCCACGAATGCCTTTTTCCATTATGGTCTTCAGAAGAATGTGTAATTTTTGTCATGTGAGTCTGGAAGTATTGGAAGCTTTGTTCATCTTACATACACTTGGTTGTGTTCTTTGTTAGTAGTATATATTGTGTACAGGATAATATCTTTTAGATCAAATTTTCCTCTCACTGAAATTTTCTTGCTGCATCAAGTAGAAACACTGTTTTAGGGACTCTTGTCATGATCCAAAGCAATAAAGGTAGCTTTTCCTTGGTGCCTTTTTTCTCAGGAATTCTAGGCTTTCATTCTGTTCACCAAGCCATGAATTTTTTGATGCCTCATTCATATGCTGCCTTTCATGTTTTTAAAGTCACCTATGTGGCTGCGTTACCACTTTTTCCTTTCCTCAAGATTCTCTGTTGAATGCTTATGTTCCATGTGCAGTTAATGTCATTATTAACTTACTATTTCATCAATTAAAACAGTTTCAGCCATTCAGTTTCAGTGGGTCCAAGGGCATGACTGACATGTAGATATTGGCTGTTACTGATGATCACAGTGAGCTCTTTCTATTTCTGTGTTGGAAGAGTAACAGATACCTAAACCCACAGATATTCAAAAAAGGATACTAAGACAATGCTTCTGGTTTTAGACATCTCAATAAGTGACCTTAATTTGAAAAAAAACCAAACCAAACCCACAGCAGGAAGCTTCAGTCAAGTCTCTTAGCTATTTGATATTTCTGTGTGCTTGCCACTTTTCTCACTGAGGCTGTTTCAGTTGCCTAGTTAATGAAGACTTTTTCTTCTTTTTTCGTTTTTTCTTTTTAAGTAATGGTTTATAGACACGCACAAAAAAACCCAAAACAACAAAACCCACACACACACATACAAAAAAACCCCAAAAAACCAAAAAACCCCTGAACAAATAAGGTCCATTGAATTAGCTCTGTTACACTAACAAATGGTATGTGGGAAGTTGTAGGGTTTTGGAAACTTACAGTAGTTTGAGCAGCCCACCAGAATTTTAATTTATTGCTGTGTTAATCCTAAAGTAATTGAGTCTTGCATTAAACCAGGCAATCAGGTGAAATTAATGGGAATAGATTAGTACAGTTGTCTTGTACTGAGAGTCAAAGAAAACTTAACTGCTGCTGAGAATTTATTGGAACATAGTTTCCCCTGCCATTTCGGGGTGTTCTTTGTTAGTTTCAGCAGCTAAATAGTTGAATTTATGATGGAATAAAACACCTTTCCAGAATGCTTTGTTCTCACTTTTGTTTCTAATTGTGGATCTTTTCCTGATAGCCATCTTTTTCTGGTATGTATAGTTTGATCCGTCACTCGTATCATTATAGTGTGCTACACAGAATTTAATGTTCCGCCTGAGGTCTGTGCTGTGTGCTTCGTCTTCTCCATCTTTCATTCCCATCTACACCTGGGAATGCAGGAAGAATGGTTTGCACGCTGAACCAGTTTTCATTTTGAAAGTAAGTAGAGGTTATCCTCTACTTTTCCAGCAAATCTGTACTGCTGTCACCTTGCAGTAGAGAGTACCATAATATCACTGATCATAAGCTGAAGAGATAGAAGAGCAAAATGTGGCAGAAAGGCAGTCTTATTAAAAGGACATAAAAGAATAAAAGTTGAGGCAGGTCAAATGCAAGCTTTAATTGCATGTTATGTTTTTCTGTGCTGTAAGCTGTATCACCTGAGACATATTGATCTCTTATTTACATAAAACTTCATGTACTGTTTCTTAATTTATCTCAAGTAGCATAGTCTTAAAATCTATATACATCTTCCCTTGTGATTAGTAGGAGATCACAAGCATAATAACAAAAAAAAAAAAATCAACTGAAAATTAAGTAATGCTCACTGGCACCAGCACAGCTGTTGGCTTCTTACTGAACCACTTAAACATTCCCGCCCCTTGCTCCCTACTATTTTGTGTCTCAAGAGGGCTTAGTTTTTAGAATCTTAGAAGGTTTGGGTTGCAAAGAACCTTAAAGCTCACCCAGTCCCAACCCCCTGCCGTAGGCAGGGGCACTTTCCACTAGACCAGATTGCTCTAAGCCCCGTCCAACCTGGCCTTGAACACTGCCAGGGATGGGGCAGCCACAGCTTCTCTGGGCAACCTGTGCCAGCACCTCAGCACCCTTACACTGAAGAAGTTCTTCCTAATGTCTAATCTAAATATGCCCTCTTTCAGTTTAAAGCCATTTCCCCTTGTCCTATCCCTAGATGCCCTTGTAAAAAGTCCCTCTCCAGATTTCTTGTAGGCCCACTTTAGATACTGGAAGGCTGCTATGAAGTCTTCCTGGAACCTTCTCTTCAGGCTGAACAAGCCCAGTTCTTTCAGGCTGTCTCCGTAGGAGGTGCTCCAGCCCTCTGATCATCTTTGTGGCACTCCTCTGGACTCTCTCCACAGGTCCACATCCTCTTTATGCTGGGGGCCCCAGAGCTGAACGATTTGCTCCAGCGTAAGGCTTGAAGGAGTCCTGGAATGGAGCTTGCTGGAGAAGGTGGTTCTGGAGATGTTGCAAGTGGCGCTGCAGAACCCAGGCTCCAGAGAACACCCCTAGCATAGGGCAGCCTTTGCACTGCACTCCAGAGACTCTGCAGTGTGTCAGCGCCCACTCCTGCAGATTGGGAGTTAAATGTAGTGTAAGTTCTATTTTCACAACTGACCTTCTCATGCTTACTTTCTGCTGCCCCTGCTGCAGCATAGCAAGGCCTCACAGTGTGATTTTGAGATGATACATGCTTTGTGAAGGTGAAGGAGGAAATTTGCTTTTGTACTGCTGCTGTTTACTTTAATTCCTATGGGAAGTGTGAGTTAAAACACTCAGGTCTATTATCTACAGTGACATTTCTTTTTCCCCTAATGCACAATGCTAACCAAAGGGTCGGATAACTTTGAGAGGCTAAGTAAAGCAGTAAGAGGACATGTGTGCTGGGAATGTCATGGTCAAAGGGAAAGAAATGCACATTAAGACCATCTTCTTAGTGAGGATTTACTAAGAAAGTATATAGAAAGAGCTGCTTCAAGCTAAAACAACATCCAAGCCCAGCAGCTTGCACTATGCATAAGAACTGAAGAAGGACTTATGTCAACGACATAACTCGCAGGGGCAGCTACTCAGCAACTCAGGGTCTGACAAGGAACAGAGAACAATGAGAAAAAATAGAAGGAGGACTTAAAGGTCTGACAGTAGTGTGAACAGCCCTGAAACAAAAGGTGTGACTAATTTCAGCCATGCTAAGGAGCAGGAAACTCTTAGCCAATAGGCAGAGCGTGAAGTTAGGCAATTAGAAACCTGTCATTCCATACCAGGAAAATTAGATCCTATCAGTTTAATTATCAGTCAGTGCCATTAAGACAATATAGCTCCGCATAATGAAAGCTGCAGTTACTGGGTAATAGAGGTAATTGTTTTCACAGTGGAAGATTTTCACTTTCAGGGGAGAGCTTCAGTATGTGACCAGTTTACAGGCTTTGACCTTCAGCACTTGCATAATGCATGGGACACATTGTTTTTACTTCTCCTCCTGAGATTTGATTATTTTATCCTAAACAGCATTTTCGTAAAGTGTGTGGAAATCAGGAAAACCACCCACTACAAATACATTCTACAATAGTCACGCAACATGCCTTCTGTTACTGTAATTAGAGCAGCTTACCAAATCATCTTTGATTTAAGACCTTTGATTTGATAACACAAGGCCTGCTTGCAGCTTAGCTTTCCCACTTCTGCTGGGGAATAAAGGGGAAAAATGTTATTCCAGAAAATCTGTATCGCAGATGGTTGGTCTAGAGGGGGTAACACACACAGAGCAGAAGCTTAGGTGTGACTCTCCAGTGCATCAGCTCATCTGCAGAAACTGACTTCATACATGCTGCTGCCCTTGCAGTACCCTGTAGCAAATGTGTAATGGCATACTCGTCCTTCATTAAGTGGTTCATGGTCTCACTTTGTTACTCAAATAATACTCTCCTTAATACTCAGCAGAATTTAAGACTTTTTGAAGATATGCTATTCCATCTACAGGGAAAGTATGATTGGTCATCTTGGGAAGTGCCAAGACACTGTTCCAGGGATTGAAGGATTCTGGGTGGAGAAGGAACGTAAGCCACACATATACACCAAACTGCTAGAAAGTTTATTACAAGATCTAAAATAGATGTAAAATCCAGAGATATACCAAGCTAGAAAGAGAGATAACTAAAGGCTACCAAAGAATAGATTAGGCACAGATTCTTACCAACCTACACGTTTGTTCAGTGACCAGGAGGCCAGCTCTGAGGTGCATTGAGAGCAAACGGTGCGGCAGGCACATACTTCTGCGGGCGTCCCCGCGGAGGTAAGGTTGGCCATAAAAGGTAGTTGGATCCGGCTCCTTCTCTCTCGATCTCTCTCTAACCCCAGGCCTTTTATATGCCAAAAATTGCCAATGCAGGGGGCCAGCCTGCGCCTGGAGGAGTGGCCCTGCTGGCTCACACTCACTGCTGTGCACACTCATTCCAGATAATCGGGGTGGTGCACCACGGACCAATTCTGGTCTTATACCCGTCTAATACAAATACATACATGCTTTTTATCTTGATCAGGATGGTCCACCACGGACCAACTTTTGTAGTGTTAGACCGATCTAACACATACCACCGCGTGGTCTGTGTGTGGACCATCTCCGAGTCAAACTGCTATCTCCATCTGTGAAGATTTTCTCTCCTCCCGTTCCTTCATCATCACCTCAGTAACCACTCCAACGAATAGGTAAAGAAGCAGAGTGTTGGGAGTGGGCCGCCACGGACCCATTCCAGTGTTAGACCCATCTAACACAGATACATCTTCTCCTATATTGCAGTCAGCATTTTCCACTCTCATCCAAAAACTCCTTTGGAACTCTGCTTTTCCTACAAATCTGTATTGCTGTCACCTTTCAGTAGAGAGTACCATAGTGATCAGCACTTTGCCTCATGTCAGTAGGAGATTTTGACCGCAGTTTATGCATCCTAAGATTAGATAATTAGCATGAACTTTAAGAGTCTCAATTCACATATGAGAAGAAATAAACCACACCACGGTATCACCTTTTTCTTTCCACTGTGAAAAGGATCGCAGTAAATAAGCTCCCAATTTTGGCACTTAATTGAAACAGCTACAGTGAAATTGGATGACTTTGGGTCCCTGTGACCAGCTAAGCTATATGCTTTTTAAATTAGTAATACTGAAAGAATTAGAATTATTTAATGCTAAAATTCAAAAGAAGTGAAAACAGCAAATTTTCTGTCAGAAGGCCTCATCAGTCACCGAGGGGTCTGGGACATCTAACCATTCATAGGGCATAGATGCTCTGTGGTAATGTGTACAAGATAAAACCTTCAGAAATCTGTTCTATTTTTTGAGGAGCTGACTCTGTACATAGCTGATTCATCTTGACAGAACTTACCTAGGGGCTGACAAGTTCAAATAAAATAGATTAGTCACAACAGGACTTCTGTATGTCTCCTGTGATAAACGGAGATATTATTTTCTTCTAATTACCTGCCTGTGGCAGGTTTTGCACGGCTTTTATACTGGTATGTGTACTACTTGCATATCCTTCTGTATTAGCCACCTTTGCTATACTCTACATATGAGTATTTTTCTTACATTTCTTTTTCATCTGCTAGGTTTAGGCATTTTACTTAAAATTCTGTGGTTAAGCAGCAATTAATTAAATATGTCTATCATCATCTCTCGAACATAAAAAGCTTCAATTGTATTTCTATTTAATGCTCTCCTCCAGAATAAACTCTGTGTTTTGTTTTTCCTATTTCAATTTTTTGCATTTCACTTAGAATCATAATTCTGACATTACCTGGATATTTTCTTTTTGCCCTTGATAGCTGATACAGAGCTATGGAGCACTAATGCTGATTCACAGGGGGATAGTGGCAGTGAGTGGAAATTGCATATTGTGAAAGCCTTTTAAGAAGTCAGCATTCTGCCATTATTATACCATAGTCACAGATACGTATTTCACTATCACGTATCAAGATGTTAAGTACCTTGGCTAAGGATACTGACAGCAATCATTGGGGCACTAGGAAAAATTCTGAAGAGAGTTTGGAGTATCAGAAGAAAATACTGGTTTTGGGAAGCTTGTAGGATTAATTTAATGGACATCTTTATGGTCATTTCACAGTCAGTTTAGTCTTGCAGTCTTTTACCTCATCATTTCATCCAGTAAGCTTCTCACTTACTTAAACTGGGGTTAATCTGCTCTCTACAGTAAGTTTCGCAAGTGTCTTAAACCTAATCAAAGTTGACAATATTGCTTCACACCTGTCTGTTCTCTGTTTATTCTCTTCTCAAATGTTTTGCCAAATTTGTCAAATGTGATGCTTTATGCTATACTAAACTAGCTTGTCTTTCTCCAGATGTTTTTCTGATTTCTTTAGAAGTGCTATGAAATCCATAACACAAGTGCTTTCATGGATCTGCAGGCTCATAGCAGAAGCATATTTAGTTTCTTCTGGTCCTTAAGCAGTCTTTCAGTTAAATATTAGTCATCAAAAGATTTGACCCACTATGCTGACAGCAGTTTTTAGAGTGTTTGAATGGTTAGGGCTGCTGTAGTGAACATTTTTGACCAAATTGTGGGGATATTGTTAGTTTTGTAAGCAATTCACTTACTGCAGACAGATGCAGGATTGAACCTGTGTCCACAGTATCCTCAGCCACAATAGGGAAGGTGCAACTTAGGAAGAGTTTTCACTGGAGAATTTCAATTCACTTAAAAATAAACAGATATTTTGTAACAAAACCAGATGCTGAACCAAAGAATGCCCTTCCCCAGCTGTTGCTCAGTACTTTATCAAATCAGCCACATTGCTGAGTACTTCCAGAAAAGAGCACACTATTAATCCTTCCTACATAACTTCATCAGAAATATTCTTAGAAATTTCCCCTGTCAGGAAGTCAGTAAAAATGAAATAATTAACATTTTTGTACTATTTGCTGCTTGAGGATCGAGCCTGTTTTACTTCAAACAACTGGACTCTTGGAATTAATAGGGTTTTGTTTTGCACCTATATCATCATACTTACTGATGAAACTTTGTCTTTCATCTGGAAGGAACCTCAGTGACGGTCTTGCCTATTCCTTCTTGTGACCATAGGGAACTGTGCCATATCCTTTGTTCAGAAAAGTATGAAGTCCCAACTTAGAAAACTTAGGAATGGAAGAAGCAAAACTCTTTCAGGACTTCATTTCTCTGATGATTAGAAAATGCCTAAAAATCAGCCTACCTCGTGTTCGTGGCCACTTATTTCAATGCCAGTATTACCTTTTGTCTTTATGGTCAGAGACAAGTGCTAGGTGATATTTACTCTCCATATTTTCCATTGTTTGTCAACCTGAACTTGGGAACTTCCCACTATGAGAGGTTGTATTTGGACTTAGGTATTTGACCATATATCTTTCTGATCCGTAGTGCTGCTGAGCCATTTACTATGAAAACATAGAATCATAAAATCATAAAATGGTTAGAATTGGAAGCATCTTTAAATATCATCTAGTTCCAACCCCTCTGCCTTGAACAGGGACACTTTCCACTAGACATCAATTTGATAGATGGACCACTCAGTGGATAAAGAACTGGCTGCATGGCCGCATGAAAAGAGTTGTGGTAAATGGCTCGATGTCCAGTTGGAGACCAGTAATGAGTGGTGTCCCTCAGGGATCGGTGTTGGGACCTGTGTTGTTTAACACCTTTGTGGGTGACATGGACAACGGAATTGAGTGCGCCCTCAGCAAGTTTGCCGACGACACCAAGCTGTGTGGCTCGGTTGATACGCTGGAGGGAAGGGATGCCATCCAGAGGGACCTGGACACACTTGTGAGGTGGGCTGATGCCAACCTCATGAAGTTTAACCAAGACAAGTGCAAGGTCCTACATCTGGGTCAGCACAACCCCAGGCACAGCTACAGGTTGGGCAGAGAAGAGATTTAAAGCAGCCCTGTGGAGAAGGACTTGGGGGTGTTGGTTGATGAGAAGCTTGACATGAGCCGGCTTCCATGTGCACTTCCAGCGCATAACCCAACCGTATCGTGGGCTGCATCAAAAGAAGCGTGACCATCAGGTCGAAGGAGGTGATCCTGCCCCTCTCCTCTGCTCTTGTGAGACCTCACCTGGACTATTCTGTACAGCTCTGGTGTCCTCAACATGAAAAGGACATGGA
>NW_009915231.1:2178-87808 GCF_000696875.1 Nestor notabilis | reverse complement strand
CTGCCTGCCCGCTCGGCATCGGCTCCGCGGTACGTAGTGTGCGCGGCGCGCTGGGGTTGGGTTTTTTCTTTCTTGACATTGGGATGAACCCGTCGGTGTCGAGGGCTTTTGTTGGTACGGTCAATTCTTGTCGAACGATTGAAACATGTGAGGGGAAACGGAAGATGATTTGATTGTTTTAATCCTAGTGCGAATTAAGGCGTTTGTGTTGGAAGTAGTGCAACTTGAACCGTTTTCTGCAGTGACTTTGGCACAAGGTTAGTAAGTATTGTTTCAAAGCAGGACTTCCCTCGTACCATTTCCAGCAGATACCAGGACCTGCATTCCGAAAGCAGTTTGATTCTGGTGGTTTTGTATTCTAAGGTATGTTTATATAGTTGATGGGGAAGTTTAACTTACACTAGCATGAAAGAACCTTATCAGCTGGATTTTCTGGGTGAGTTTAAAATTTATCTCCAGTACTTGAGCTGCATGCACTGAAGCTGTATGGAACTCACAGGAAAGGTATTCTTTAAATAGATCAGCTTTATTTTTATTTAAGTTTGCATCTTCATTAACCAGTGCTAGGTAAAGTGTGCTGATTAGTGTCTTGGCTCTCCTAAGTCTCAATTTTACAATTAAAGGTTATATTGAACAGTAAGTTAAGGGCTCATATTGTATAAGTTTAGAACAAATTGCAGCTATAAGCTGCTGTTATAGGCCATGGCTTTGATCTTCTGTTCTTTGTAGGTGTCGTCAATCTTTCTAGGTTTTTGGTGGTGGAGTTTTTGGTTGTGGGTTTTTTTTTCTTTTTGAAAGGGGACTTGTTTACAAGCTGATGAAAACCCTTTGCTGATGAGATAAGGGATTCAGAAAATGTTTCTTCATGTCTTGGTTTAAACAAGTTGTATACTCAGCTGGGTAGAATTCATCGTAGCAAGTGAAGCTTGCCATTTTTATGGAAACTTTCAGGTCAGAATGCTGGAGTCATTGTCCTTGAAGTCAGTTAGCTTTAGAGTGGCATAACATGCTCTCTTGTATTTGTATCTGACGTCCTGTAAATAAAAAAATGCGCACATAGTTCAACTGTCAATCTCTACAAGTTCAGAGTACTGCCGTAGTTTATCTCATATTTCTTGGAAACATAATGGAATGTCCGAGGGTTGGATGTGTCTGTGTGTGTTCTTGGCATGCATGCCTTTTGGGATCCCCATAGTTGTCTTCAATGCATGTCTGGTTTGTGGTCTGGAAGACATGTATGAGCATGGCTGTTACCACTTAAACCTACTACCCTACTGGATTGTGAATGAAGAAGGTGCCTGTAAGCTGTGTCCAGGTAGCTCCTTAATGGGACTTTTTATTACCTGTTTCCTTGTGAGGCTGGAGGTGAGGAGGGCAGTGATGACAGTCAGCAGTCAAGGGAGAACTACTGATATGGACACCCTGAGCAAATCTGTCTAGAAAAGTCCTGGAGTCCATCAGCAGTCTTTTTTGCCCCCTGGCAATATAGTCAGCTACACTGACCTCTATAAGGTCTTGGGAGCTGTTGGTATAGGGAGGGAGAGGTGAAGAGGGAGTGAGTCAAAATCAGGGAAGCTAAGAAAGAGGTTAATTTTATGATTTCTGAGTTAGGTTTTTGGGGAGGGGTTTTGTGTCTTGCCTGGTTGTTGACTAGGTTGTTACACCTAGAGCTGTGGAGTCCTTAACCCTTTAAGCCATGAAATCAGTGCACGTGTTTCTCTGCTCTTTCCTCCTTGTGCTTCAAAACATGTGACAGCCCTGTTTTTCACTTCTTCCTTTCAACCACTGAAGCAGAGCATTTCTGTTGTCCATTCTGTACTGTGGCTCTCACTGAAAGTAGTGGAAATCCAGGCAAGACCTCAGTGTTTCAAGGCCTGTAGGCAATGCCCCAAACAGTTGAAATGCTGTTCAGCTTGTAAATCTGGGGAAGAGGGAGAGCAGTTTTCAAACATTTGGGCACAGAGAGAGGTATCCTGTGTTGAGAGGCTCGAGATGTGTCTGCATCAAGAAAACCTTTATTGGCTGTATTGAGTCTTTAGCTGATTTGACCCTATTTCTTTCTCTCTCCTCCAAGTAAGTAGAAATGTACTAGAAATACCTAGTGCAGCCTGAATCCTGATGGAAAGAAACAAGTTCAATGGAAGGTTCCCTATGCTTAGACAGGTGCCTAGGTAAAGACTGATGTGTTTTCCCTTACGCAGAAGAGCATGGGATGTAATTGTTGTGAAGTTACGTGTAGGCATGGCGTACAAGAGAACAAAGCTACCGACAGGAAAGTCGTTTGTCAGGTTGTTTCTCCTGATAGAACATTGGCAGTTCTAGTCATGCCTTGATGATTCTTGCCTTACTGATTTTTGGGTGCTGTGTATGCGTATGTCTTTTATCTGTGCCAGAGCTGTAAAGAGGAGATCTTCAAATTGGTGAGCTTGATAGTTGAATGTTTGTGGATGGCATAGTGTTCTACCTCTAGAAGAATTTTCTTTCTGCCATTGTGCTGGAGCCTAGCAGATAGAAAGCTAACTACAGTTCTGTGAAGACAACATCCTTATCAGTACTATGTAAAGGAAGCAGTTTAGTGAGTCCAGAGTATCTAGGAGATAGGGGAGTTAAATAACATAATTTTTTTCAGAGGCTTTCCTAGAGCAGCCAAGATTGAATAGGTCACCAGAGTGGGTAGAAGAGCTAAGCAGCAGCCCAGACGGAAGCTTGTTAAAATAACAAATACTGGGACTCTGTTCACGGAAAAGATAAGTAAATATTACTGCTTTTCTTTTTATAAAAGGGTATTATGCGTGTTGACAGAATGCTTAAATTTTGAAGTAGCTGATAAGATGCTTGGTCAAGTGCTGTTTAGGAAAGGCTTCTGGGTGGCAGACAGTCCTGGCTGACAGAAGTATGCCTGGATGTGACTGTAGGGCTAGATGATGAATGCTGCTTGTCTTTGTAGTACAGCAGGATCCCAACTTTTTCCTTGTTTGTTTGAGTTGTTTGTTGTCTTTTTTTTTTTCTTCTTAAGAGCATGCATCTCAAAAGTTAACCTTTTTCTTTGTAGTTTGTGATACCTTTGAATAAAATATAATGGCAAAGTGACATACTGATTTCTAGTGATGGAGAAACTGTTCCTGACTTGTAACTCTACAGGCCTATGTGAAAGCTGCTCACACAACTTGTCTGAAAGCATTCTCCTCTTGGTACTGTACTACCCAACTCAAAGCACGTTGCTGACATGTTCTTGCACTTTCCAGAGTGGATTAATGCTTTTTCAAAGCTTGGCTAGATTTATTTTTTTTTTTTTTTTCTTGGCAGTTGTTAAGCAGCCTTGTGTAAACATAACTTGGAATACATTCATGGGCCTCTGGGGAAACACAGTGTAAAAACATACTAGTTTGAAATGAGACTTCTCCTCACTGTGCTTCTGCAGTTCCCACTCAGATTTACTTCTGAGGTCTTGCCTACAACTTGTTTGGGGATTTTATTTTTTAATGCAAAAGCATGGAGAAAAGGGGCTTAGCTGAGGCTGCAGTGGGGGGAATGATCAAGCAGCAATTAAGTTTAAAGGGATGGCATTTGATATAACAACCTTTTCAAATAGGAACTGGCAATTCTGTTTTCTGTGAATGTAGTTGAAAATGATGCTCTTGCCTCTAAGCTGACAGAGAAGAACAAAAAAGAAATACATAACATGGAAATTTTCTTTCTGTGTTCTTGCTGCTTACTGCTATGAGGATATTGATTGTTTTCCCCTCTGTTATACTTGGAAAACAAACTGGAGTTAGAAGTGTTCACACTTCTATTCTTCTAGTGTCACTGTGATTTCATAATGGCATATAAAGCTGATCAGCTTGTTATCAGAGTTCTGGCTTAAGGTGTATCCAGTGCGTTTTGGAAGAATGGATGAACAGCATTGTTCTAAAACTTCCTTGCTCCCAATGTATTGTCAGCTAAGGACTGGTAACATTTCACGAAAAAAATGGAGCAGGAAAAGTAGGATTTAAGGCTGAACCTCTGTGTGCAGCACTTTTTAACTTTGTTTGCTGGGATTTTGCATGCAAGTGTGTGAGATACTTGACTGCAGCAGCAGTCTGGCTAGGTGGTCTGGTTTTGTTTCTCAGCTGCTTAAAACATCAGAATGCTGAACTGGATAACTGCAATCACACATGTTTGCTAATTCTCTGGAGGTGTTTTTTCTCTCTTGACCTTTCTTTCTTTAAACATAGGGTTTTTGTAATGTCTCTTTTTCCTGTAAAGCTGAGAAAAGCTAGTTCCTTAGAATTAATAATTAAAAAAAATATATATTTCTACATGTATGAAAAACAAATTTAATGTAGCCTGTCCAGTACTGGATATTAACATGTGCTTTGAGGGAGATACGATATTTAACTTTTTATTACCCATATGTTGTTTTAAAGGTATTGTCTCTGAGTAGCATAAGTAAATTAAGGCTTCATGTCATTAACTGTTGTCAAATCATCTTAAATTTGCCATGTATCACTTCTAGTTCCATGTGAGGTTTTTGATTGTTTGTTTGTTTGCTTGCTTTGTTGTTGTGGTTGGTCTTTTTTTAAAACTTTACCTTGTCACAGTCATGCTTTTCAACCAAAAGTGCTATTTTTTCCAGTTTTTTATTCAGTGACTTCTCAGAGCTGATAACCATTTTTATAACAGAGGTAAGCCATGGTGGAATTTGACCTCTTGTCTGATTTTTTTTTTTTTTTTTTTTTTTTTTTTTTTTTTTTTTAATCTCATGAACCAAACACATTCTTGTTGGCCTCCCTCTTCCCCCCCAGACAGCCAGTGACTTTAAAAGCTTTTTTTGTTTTATTATTAATATTCCTAGAGTGTATTACCTATGCTTGTTATGCTGTCCAGTGAAGAAATGCATCAGTATAATGCTGACTGCTGAGTCACTGAGGTTATCACTAGAATTGGTAAAAGGGCTGTGTTTAGAAAGTGTTCATGTACTGAAAACAAATCGCTGTTCTTAGAGTTTTCCTTGAAGGTGCATGCCAGGCCTAGTCATCAAGGAATGTTAGTAACCTTTTTCTCCAGTGCTTGTATTGTTCTTGACCTCACCCCCTTTTAAATGCATCAGTAATATCCTTTAAAAATAAATGTGGTGTTATGTACAAATGGGAAATGCAGGCCTTTCCTATCCTGTAAGGATAGTTGATAGGCACACACAAAGCAAATGATGATCCATTTATAGTAAAGAGCTGAGCTGAATGTTGCTGCGAAGGAGTGGTGAGGTAGAGGGCCTCTTACGAATAAAGTTATTTGTTGTTATGAATATCCTGAAGCCTTGCGTGTAAGAGGATGCCCAGTTTTGATGTAAGCATAGCCCTCATCTGAATATCTCATCTTTGTAGAATGCAGTTGGGAGCAACACCCATGCTGTGCTTACTTTGCATAGTTTTATGTTCGGCTACTGGTAAGGTAACTGTGGACTCAGTCAGTGATTTTGATTAGGAATGTTTTCCCTCTCTCATCCTTGTCACTGCTACATTATTAATGTTAAAACCTGGACATCAATGCAATAACTGGGATCCATAGGTATAGTAAGAGACTTTCAGAATGGCTTTAAAACATGCCTATTTGAAGGAAGTGTGCAGCATACATCATAACATAGGGGTACTCTTTAGCTTAGAAATAGAACTGTTTAGTCACAGAAGCAAACTATGAACTTTTTCATCTGCTTTGGAGAATTTTGTTCTGCCAAATCTACACTGCTTCCACAACATAAGCTCGTTTAGGTACATTGTTTGACCTTTGAATAGAACTACAGCTTCCTGCTGTAGACTTAGACTAATGGTGTTGCTATTACAGGTCCCTTTTTGGAGTCAAGAACTGTGGTGAGAGAAGGGGTAGGGAGAGCAAAACAACTCTTGCCTTGTCTGGAAGCATTTAGTTTAGCTGGTCAGAGCATGAACGTCTAAGCCTTGTACAGGTCTGCTGTAGCAGAAAAGCGTCTGCAGGAGGTTGGAGGGTGAACTGAGAGGCAGGAACTAATGGGGCACAGTCATACATGGAAATTTTGTCATGGTAGGGAGTAATATCAAATTGTCAAGATAATGGTATAGGTCCTCTAGGTAATGTGGTAATCCATGTATGTCAGTAGCTTATACCTTTCTGGAAACGCCAAGAAGGCTATTAATTGTGAAAGCATTCCTCCTATGAATGCAAATTGGATTGTCTGTTGTTCCAGTGAAACACCTTGCTGCAAGGTCGAACAAATAAAATTGAGGTGAAGATGAGCTGGATGAGCCTTTTAGACAGCTTGAAATCGTAGACAGTTGCATCTGGGTGTTATGGATAGCAGAAATCTCGTTTTGTCTGACCTGTATCTCTTCCAACTCTGAAGCCACATTTCAGGCTAAGGACTAAAACCAGTGTGGAGCTTGTGGCACAGACAACCAGCTTTAGAAGTGTTAATTTTTTAATAGGAAGCTGGTTTCACTCTGTGTCAGCAACGCATCCAGTTGTGTAGCAGCACTAGTAAGCCAGTAAGAGCCAACAAAAACATAGCAAAAACATGACAGTTGCTTCAAAATAGAAAAGATTAGTACACATATTCACTGTGATCCAGCTGAGAAGTAGTGTGGGGAGGGGATACAAAGAGGTTGATCAAAGTTATCAGTGGTGTATACTGGAAAATACTTAAGGGAAGTAGTTAGATCAAAACTGCCTTAAGATCTATTTTCAAAACAGTCCTTAAGAATAAAAAGGAAATGTTTCCTGTGAGTGTTCTTAAGAACCCTTACATCTTGAAGTCTGGTCTCTCTGTTTTTGAAACTAAGCAGACTTCAAAGATGTCCAGAGTCTCTCAAAGGGAAGAGACATCAGAAAAAAAGACCCTACCAAATCTGAAAGCATGCAGCGCTATACTGCTCCAGTGCTGTTAGTGTCAGTAGGACTACCCGTAGGTCAGGTAAGGTTACTTGTGGTGCATGCCTCTGAAGTAACAGACGCTTAATCTCACTAGAGCAGCAAAACGTCTTTGGGATGTGGTGGGCTTCTTTTTTTTTTTTTTTTCTACTTTTCCTGGTAATCTTGTAGCTTTGCGACTTGAAATGAGCTTCCCCAACATGTACACCACTGCTGATGTCATTCAGTCCTGGCTTGTTTTGGCATAAGCTGTTGGCAGACGTGAGTAGCAGCCATATTTAATTTCAGCTTTACTCAGAATAGAAACAATACTTAACCGAAAAATGACAAAATCAGAAGGCTTTTGTTTGAACTCTTCATACTTGACTAGTTGTTATACTGGAACACAAGTAGGGACAGAATGCACTCTGAAAACTGGGAGCTTCTGCAGCTCTCAAACATAAGTAGATTTCAAGAGATTCATCATTTTGCAGTTAAGTCATCTAAGTAAAATGTAAAATGAATATTTTTGAGAGGAAGACTTAGAATTGTCATTATCTCACTTTAGAAACAAACCAGAAAAAGCTCTGTTAATTCTTGGCTGGTGCAGAATCACTTTGAAGAAAGTAGTTTCTCTGATAGAAAAGCTTAAACCCAAGCTTTCAAGCCAAAACCATCTTTCTAATCTGCCATCAGAAATGAAGTATTTGCGGTTTCTTCGTGCATTCCTAGATGTGTTCTTGGCTCAGAACTGCAACGTTCTCCACTGGTTAAAACTGCTGTGCTTCATCAGTCTCCAAATAAACAAACTTTGACATAGCCAAATGTGTAAACAGGAGAGGGAAAGGAAGGCAGCAAGGTCCATGTTGAGGAGGAAGTGTCAGTGTCTTAGGGGGAGGGGTGATAGGCAGTCTTTGTCCCTAGCATGTGGACAGTTGAGAAACCATTGATCCAGGTGGTCTTGAATTATGAATTTTTATGACAGACTTATATGTTGGAAGGAGGGTAATGACTGCTCTCAGCCTCGCCAGCTCTTCTCTTGAATAACAGTTCTCTTACTGCCTTGATGTCTGTCTGTGTTGACATGATCCTGCCAAAGTCTGAGTTCCTTCTGTGTGGGTAATAGCTTGTCTCTTGCTTCTAGCAGTGATTCCACTGTCTTGTTCTAAGTTTTGTGATTACATCTAGTCCTTTCCTTCAGTAGCAGAATTTTATTATTTTAATAAATATGGGGAAATATTGTAACTGTGTACTCAGGAAGAATGAGATGTAGCCTTTCCATATTAGCCTTGCTAAAATCCTTCTCTTGAACTTTTGAGGTGAACATTTGTAGTTGACTAACAATGATTCCTTGTGTTCATCTGGGGAAGGATTGAGGCAGAGTCTTATAACTTGATTTACAATGTCTTTGGTTTCTTCTTCAGGCCTTGAGTTGGGGTGTAAGTAAAGAGATTACCAGTCAGATGGGTATGTTTGGGGCTTGCTTGGGTCTTTCAGCCTTTGTACAAAAAGGAACTTTATTGGCAGTTTCCTACATGTAGGTCTAAAAGAAAGCAAAATACTATGCTAGCCTTCTGGGGTTTTTCTCTTTTGAATTTAATGATCTCTGTCAGATACGGTACTCTGATGCTGTAGTTGTAGAGTCAGCTGGCCAGGCTTCTGGGATGAAGACTGATGCTGTCTTGTGATACAGTAAGTAACCCTTTACCTATCATCAGTGAGCTCAGCTTACCTCCTTGATTAACTGATCACATCTTGTTTTGCATTTCAGTAGTTGCAGTAGCAGTAGTTCAAGTCACTGGCAATTGCTATCTAACTATTCTATTTTTAACTAGAGATCTGATAGATCTCTGGAGCTGGGTAAAAGGTAAGCTTATAGCACAGAGGGAGAAAACCTGAGCAAGAAACAATGGTTGAAGTGTAAAGCATGAGTTTTTTGTGTCAGTCCTCTGTACCCTGGGGTGAGACGAGGCTATGATGAAGGTTACAAGAGCTAGTTTACTCCAGCAAATAAAGTTATGAAACAAGGCCTTAACATACGTTAAGATAGCACATGTTTGTCACAAGTTTCTTGCGGTTGATGGTGATGGTTGGTGGTGAATCAGCAGGGGGACTGTGTGGAAAGGCTTATGTGTAAACAGGTAAGAACTCTAAAAATTTTGTATAAAATATTTACATGGTTTAGGGCTTTAGGAGTCTAGTGATGTGTTCATGAAACGGACTACATCTGTTTGGGAACACTGTTTTTTGCTTTAACATGAGCTGTCACGCTTGCAGTTTTAGGAGTGTCATAGGAATATTCATAAAGTACTTGTTCCTTTCTCGATACCTCAGATACCTGAGGTGTGCTTGCAAAGAAACATACTGAAACTAAAACTGTTCCTGTTTTGGGGGGTTGGAGGGAGGGTTAGGGGAAAAGCAAAATTATGCATATTCATATCATACACTAATACCTGCTTAGTGGGAGTTAAGTCCCATGAGTAGAGGTAAAAATCAAGCTTGTTTGAAAATTTGTCGTCTTTCTGGAAAACTTCCTCAACTGAAGCTCAAATGTGGTTAAGACTATGAGAACTGTGCGTGAGAGGAACTGGTTTCAGTTTTCACTTCGCTAGCACCTTAAGCAACAACTTAGCCCTGCTCTAGATAGCAAAAAATCCAAAAGCTCTTTTTTATAGAAGCATATCCTGTAGAATTAATGCTGCAGTAGCATGCCGCAGAGTTAGCTAACAAAATATATAGAACTTCTCAATTTCTAAACGGATAGGCCTCAGGGAAGATACTCAAAGTCTTTACTTTTCTTCCATGATGAAAAGGCAGTTTTAGTTCAAGATGTGGAGGCAGACCCGACTCTTTTTGAAACTACGTAGTTCTCATTCTACATTAAATGTAAAAGAATAACTCAGCACTAGTTTAAACTGGTCACTACAAAGAACTGGATTGTGCAGAGAGGCACTAGAAATAGGGACTGTATTGTACTAACAGTAAAATTGCAACTATGTGAGCTTGTCTGTTAGAATAGACAAACAGTGTACATATCAAACTGTGCATTGAGGTTGTGATTTGCGCTGTTAGCCTCAGGGTTTATTGGTAGGGGTTTTTGTTTGGTATGAAGATCGCACAATAAGGGAAGTAATCGTTGCTTTGGATTCCCAGTGCTTCCTGTGAGTAGTTTTCCACAGTGTAATGTGTTACAGTGCAGAACTTCATAGGTTCTGTCTTTCAGAGTGGTATGTCCTGTTGGAGTAGCTGACCCTGGAAACTAACAGTTTCATATAAACAGATGTAGTGTGAAAGAAATGACAGGTTTGATTGGCATTTACTTCATTACAGAAAACAGGATTACAATTCCTAATGTCTAAAGTCCCCATAAACCTGTCAGTTCTACTATAGCAGCATTTTTCTAATTCCTTGGTTACGTGTTAATTTTCAGCCAGGTGTTAGACTAGCCCTTAGCTTGCCACTGAAATTTGCACCTTGAGTCTGTGCTTTGTGGCGAATGTCCCATAAGCAGTGACGTTTCTGGGAGGATGGAATTTCTGTGGCAGTTGGACAAAGTCATTCATGCTTGAAAACCAAAACCCCGCTTCCAAGCAGTCGGAAACACTGGTGAGGCAGTGTCACAGCCCGCTCTCCTGCACTCTGCTTACTGCAGAGCAGAATTGGTACATGGTGTACTGACAATGCATCAGAATCTGGCTTCAGATCCCCTGGTGGTTGCTATGTGAAAGAGGTGGTTCTTCCTTCCTACACAACTCGAAAGTCTACGTATTTGGGCATTCTTACTTCTAGCACTGAAGTTGAGTGGAAAGTAAAATGCAGCTAAATCGCACTGCAGTGTTGTGAAGTCTGTCTTCTCTCTCTCAGTTCAGGAGAGCCTAGAGCTAAGGTATGTTGTCTTTTAATTTACTATTGTTAAAGGCAGGTAGCTGTACATACTGTTGAGGTGTCTGTATTTGTTCTATGTCTTGCTGTGTGTTGTTTTTAGGATTTACTTGCAGCTGCAGTAGCATGTAGCTGTGATGATTTTCTTTTTATTAGCTGGCCATGCGGTGGTGTGACCCTTTCCTACCCCACAAAAGTGCCTCTGTTGTTGGGCATTAAATTAAAAGCATCCAGCACCAAACAAAGCAAGTATTTTGTGTATTGTGCTGAGATGTCTTCAGGATGGACAGAGAAGCCTTGGTTACAGGCTGTGCCGATAAGAGTTCAAGACTTCAGGCTTTAAAAAAACAAGAAAAGGAGGTGGGGGAGAAAAATAGTGGTTTGGTGCATATTACAGTTCTCTCACCTACCTCGTGGATGCTGAGGGTAGAGAAAGGAACAGATCTGGTGTTTGTTACACACAGATAAGCTTTTTGATATTTTGGAATAGGCATGTGAACTTTCTGCTAGTAACACACAGTGAAGCAGTTAACTTTTAAAACATCCTCTTGTGCTTAGCAGAATTTTTAGTGGCATAGAAAGACAGTGGAAGTGCCTGCAAATAGCTTGTTGCTTTCCTTTAAAAAAAGATAAAATAGAGGTCTGACTGCTAAAATAATTATACTACTTAAGCTCCCAATTCAGTGCTTACAGCCTGAAGGACTCAATTTATGGGAAGCCGTTGGAAGCAGATTGCCATTCAGTTAAACCAGAAGTGAAACCATAACTTGGATATCAAACCCCTTCAGCTAGAGAAGTGTCTTTCTATAAATCGTTGTACTGACCTAGATACTGAAGTCTTGGTGGTTCTGTGTCAGTGTATCAGGTTATAGCGGAGTCTGTAGCTGTAAGGTTAATGATTGAATGATTGTGTACTTCTGTGAGACAAAGCTAATAGTTTCCATCAATAATTATGAATCTGAAGTCTCACTATAATAATAATCTCTTTAGAGTTTAAAAAGACTGATCTTAACTGTCATTGTCTAACAATGCAAGCACAAGCCCAACTTTATTGATAACTATAATTGCTCTTGTGCAGAATAGCTCCTGACAAGGCTAAGGTAGGAAACCTCACCAGTTGAACACTGGGAACTTGGCTGGCCTCATGGCAGGCTCACTAGGAGGCTCTGTGCTGCTGTCCCTGTGTAGCTCAATGGGAAGCTTGTGATGCTGATGGTGGTATTGGCATTGCGGGGACCAGTGACAGAGTTCAAAAAGAAAAAAGCTATTCCGTAGCTGGAGGATGAGGACTGAACCCCAGTATGATGTGAACTGCCATCTGTCTCAGCTCAGGCACCACTACTGAAGGTACAGAAACCATGACTGTATCACAAGCTGTGCCTTTTTCAGGCTGCAATAAAATGTCTCTTCTGATATTTTCCTGGGTATGCTCAGATTGGATTTCCAGAGCTATGTACATACCTGCATCATTTTGGTGTGGTATTTACTACCTTGTATAAATACGTTTGTCACTGTGTGCAATAGTGTCATATTCAAGTAATGCAACTTCAAGAAGTCATCTGATACCCACTGAAGAACGTTGGTCTGTCTGTGTTCAGTTCAATAGACTGAAGCGTGTATGCTTCTGAAAGTGGGTGTTTTCTTCATTATTTTATGTTTCTCTTCTTTATACATAGATCCTAAGGATTCTGTGTTAATAAACATTTTTAAAACTAGTTTGGAAGTTCCTTCTGTAATCTTGTAGTTGTTTTGCTGTTGGAACACTAAAGAAAGGATGGGGAAGAAAAGGCTTCTAGAAAAGGGATAAAGCTGAAGTGTCATCTCCAAAAATGGTGGTCAAGTAGCCAGGAAGATGGAATAGTTCACCTCAGAACTGAACCATTGGCCATGTCTTGTGAATGCAAAATAGAGTATGGCAAAATTATGCATAACAGCAATCTACTTGCATTTTGGGAAAACTTATCAGCTGGTCAATTCTGTTGTTCAATAAACCTGTGCTTTGACAATAGTGACAATCTGCCTGTATTCCTTGGTAAGCTTTATTTGTTTATTAATATTATTAACTTATAGTTCTCACATTGACACTGTGGAACTCTTACGATGCTTAATGACACAGTATAGTTACACGCAGTATTTCCAGACCACTACCTTCAAAGAGCTGCTAGTGTGAACTCTTATCCTTCACCAAGTACTAGGCTGTAGAGGTTCACAGAGCCCACCTCTTGGCTCTCTGAACATGTGTGTCCACCCCACAAGCTCAGTACTGTTGACAGAAGTTTTATATTGGACTTTAACCTCCAGCCCCCAAGTGTTGAATTAAGGTTGCTTTAAAACCAGTTTGTTCAGATAGGAATTAGTATCCCAGAGGTTACAAGCAACAAACTTAAACACGTTTGCTTTTTTCCTTAGCCTCTGGCTAGTATCCTGCTCCTTATGTAACTGATGAGAAGCCTTTTTTTTTCTTTTTCTTTTTTGTTACCAACTGGTAGTGTGTGATTGCTGTACTGGTAAGCGTTTGGCAGATAGGAAGCCTGGAAGTACACAGACAAATCAACCTTACTGTAAAGCTGGCTATTTATTTTCCAAAAGTTGACTTTATTTCTAGTACACCTTCTGCAGTTCTGCATAGCTCTACATTATAATAGGGCAGAAGAACCTTCAAGATTTTTTTGGGGAGGTGTGGTATCTTAAGTCTGTGTCTGTTGTTGCTACTTCAGTCACACTGCCATGCTTTCAGAGGATGCAAAAGAAGGTTCATCTGGGTTTTTTTAGATAGATTTCGATGATTCCCCCCCCCAGTTAGCTGTCATTGAAAATAGCTCTAGGTAAAGCTTTAAATCACTTAAATCATTTATGAAAACAAAATACTAGAGCATACAGTCATCTGATTCAGTACTGCAAAAAATGTGCAAATTCCGTTTTCATAACTCACTTTGCTTGTTTAATTCATTGTTCAATGAATGAAAAGGATCATTTTATTTTGCCTTCCACTCTCCATCTCAGGAGGATGAAATACTGTTTCTCTAAATGGGCAGTTCCTTGACTGTTTAATAGCATATGAAAGGTAAGCCCTGCAGAAAGTGCTTAATAACAGATTTTTGCATGTCTGATTTGTATGAAACATTGCAGTAATTGACTTCGTTGGTACTGTCAGAATGAACTTTAAATGAAAGTGACAGTAACTAGTCCAGACCATTTCTTTCCTTTTGTTCAGGGTAAAACTATTAGACGATAGGTGACTTACTGGTTTCATTGTTTTCAATGAGCAATCCAATTTTATACTCTCTTAATTATAATTTAATTGCATTGCCCCTTTATACACAGAGCCTGGCAGCCAACCAGCTGCTTTAGTGTTTGACACAACTGAGGGGGTGAAAATATCTCCCATAAATCTTTCTCCAGAGGATATGTTGCTGCCAGCATAGAAACTCTTCTCTGGAAGTGGCAAATCTGCTTTAATACCTCCTTTCAAGCCTCTGAATTTGTGCCTGCCTGTGCATCTGCTATTTGAGTGGTTGTTATAACTGAGGGGGCTGAAGCCTCCAAAGTAAAGCTTTAATGTAGAATGTAACCAGATAGGACATAAGAACAGATCTTAAATTAGACTCAAAAAAGTAATGTTGGTATATGTGTAAGTTGTCCCTGTAACTATTCCAAGAGATTCCAATTATCATGCCCTTGCATGCTCTTAGTGGAGGGGGAATTAGCATTGTAAACTGACCTTTGAGAGTAAACTAGAGGACAAGGCAGGGGTTGGGGATGCTTTTTAAAAAGGGACTGGAAGGGAGGATGAAAGAGAAAGGAAAAGAATAAATGGTTTAGGGACTGAAGTAGTAGCACATTGAAGCCTTGCTGGGCTGGGAGAAGAGGCCCTTCAGTTACAGCCCTGTTCCCTTCCCTGGCAGAAAGAGGAGGCGGGAAAGCACCACCAAAAGAAAAACGCCAAGGAGGAAATAGGAAGGACATGTTGCTCTCCTGTTACTAGTCCTGGACTCAGAATGTGGATAACATCATCCTTCCTGTAGCCAATTGCATGTGTGGGCTTAAAAAAAACGTCCACCATCTGGTGGCTGGGCTTCTTTTTTTGTCAGCTTCTGGCTCCTCTGTAAACTGTTTTGGGAGTGAGGAGGGAGGGCTGTTTATATGGATGTTAAATCAGTAGGGGAATCTCTTTCTTAACCTTCTGTAATCCTCAGGGTTAAATGTTTTCGGCTCATAGTTCAGTTTCAGTTATTTGTAGCTGGCATTCACATTTGCTCTGTAATTCAATTTAGATGATGCTGCTTGGCACAAATTAGAGCAGACTAGTACAAGGAGCTTGGTGCGTGTGGAAAACGATTACTAACTCCATAGTTAAGGTCATCCAAGTAGAGCAGTAAATATTTCTCCTTGGTTTTAAGGTATGGTTTTCTGTTTTGAATTCAGTTATGGAATTGTGATTTATACTGTCAGCTTATAAACCTGACATAAGATCTGCTGAAAATGCTGAGTAATAACCTTTTTGTCGTCACAAAAATACTGTAATAGTCTCATGAATCTGTGTGGTTTCAGTTCCAGCTGTTTGCCAGTTATCTATTTATTAGAGTCTATTTTCTGAATAGCTTCCAGCTGCACATTCTTCAGAGAGATGAGATTTTATTCATACATGTATCTACTTATAGGTGAGGAATTTGAAACTGGAGCATGAGCAGGAGAAAAACAAGATCTTGTCAGAAGCATTAGAGACACTAGCTACTGAACACCATGAACTAGAGCAGTCGCTGGTTAAGGGATCTCCGCCTCTCAGCATCATCAGTGAGGAGCAGTTCTATGATGCTGTTTCAGGTAAGTAGGGATGTCCAAAATGTGAGTGCATAGCCAGAATGTGTGTGGTGAATGTGCTGGGGGGAGGTGAGGGGTGGGAAGAGTCTCACGTTCAGTGAAGTCTCTGCCTTTCTAATGTGGAACTAATTTTAGGAGAATGCTTTATGTGCTGTTTTTAGCAGCCCTCTAAGAATTTGCTTGAGTTCACCTGTAGAATTGTGGTGTTTCACTTTAGCATGACAAAAAATAACCTTAAAAACCACAGGGCAGTGGTGAAAGGTCTGATTGCTTGGTTGGGTGTCTACGCCCTTTTTTAAAATAGCAAAACTTAAGGCTCCTATTTTAGATGTAACTGTATCTGGTAGTCTTCTGACTTGCTTTCTCCGTGATGATGGGTGTTTTTAATTTTGTTTTGTTGTTAAGATCAGTCCATAAAAATCCCTGCTTCTGAGGGATAATGACGTTAATAAAGGCTTGTACTATTTCTATTTTGTATACCATATCACAGATGGAAGAAAAGGATGAATCAAAGTCTTTTGTGCATTTCTGAAGTATCTTTTCTTTCCCTGTCTGCTCTTCAGTTTAGTATCTTTCATGTTTGCATGTGCAGACCATGGAAGTAGCGATTTTGGAAAACTCTGAACTGCGTAAGGTGATTATAACATGCGGTTTGTATGGAGAGGTTGCACAGTACAGCTCAGTAATAGCTGTACTGTATACAGCTCCATAAGTGGGTGGTCCCAGAGCTCACAGCTGTCTACAACTATGAAGGACCTGGAAGAGCTTGAGGGTGAACATAATCTAAGTGTAGTAGATAATTAGTCTGTGATGGCATACAGCACAAGCAAGTGTGGAGTTACTTTTCCTACGATTGAAACTGTCTGATGCTTCTGACAGGTAAGAGAAGTGTTCCCAGACTCCTTGATAGATGTTCTGCAGTGCACAGCTTGGAGGATAAAAACAGGCAAAGTGGAGTCTGTGCTCAAGTATAGTGCTCAAGTATAGCACTAGCACAGAAACACAGTCAATTAATAGCAGACTTAGCTGCTTGGCATGGTAACAAATTTATCAAGCCTCCAAGGAGGAGAAGAGATTGAAAACCACTAGAAATAGGTTCTTCAACCAGAACCAAAAGAACAGTGCTACTGAAAGGCCTCAGGCTCTTTTGCTTGTCTCAACAAGGCAGAGAATAGTTGTTTCTCTGGTGCTGCTGGAATGTAGTCTCTCCAGCCAGGCTTGCTTTTGTGTATGTGAAAGAATATTAAGTTTTAAAGAGCTGTTAGTATATATATCTCATAACTGACCCAGTCTCTAAAGCTTCTTAAATGAAAATGTCCAAAACCACCTCTCCAGCTGAGAGGTGGTATTTTTTTTCACTTGAAGCTGGAAACAAATCACATTGAGTGGGTTTGTATAACTGTGAAACTTGTTAAGTATATATATACACATATAAAAATTCTCTCTCCTTTGGGAGAAGTCACTTGACATAATTCATCTTGATTGCAATTTAAATAATTTTCCAGGACAGGCTCACTTTCTTGACTGCCTGTCAACTTCATCAGACTTGTGTTAGATTCTCTTCTCTAGGTTGTTCACATTCAGTGCTTCACAGTGATTGGGGTCCTGTGTCTCTGAAGGCACATGTCTGGGGGAAGGGCACTCTGTTTTCTACTTTTCTGGGAGGGGGGACATGGATGGGGGACTAGAGAAAGGGAAATGTGACATACTTTCCTGGCTTCTCGATGCATGTTATAACTTTCACCATAAACACAAAAGGAATTAGATTTTTGTGGGTGTGGTTTGGAGTGGGTTTTTTTTGGTCATCACTGGGGTCCTGGTAATACTTTCTAACTTGCTTTTCTGCCATACCTGTGGGGTCTCAACTAGAAGGCTTCTTGTCTCTGTATTACAAGAATATAGTGGGAGGAGAGGGTATTTGATACTGGCTCAGAGTTTGGGCATGTGGGTCTTCTTTCTTGGGCTAATGAGACAAGGGGTATGGTTGTAAATAAGGTCATAACAGAGAGCAGAGACTAGGCCTGATTGCCAAAAGATGAAAATTTTTATCTCCAAGAACTCTAAAGTTCTAAGACTGTTTTCACAGCTTTTGCTAAACCTGATTTTCAGTCTGATAGTATTTTAAGTTAAATGATACCAACTTTGAATAAATAGATATATTCATGAATTAGCTTAGTAGACTGTACAGGAGATTGAGCAAACACTGATGTATTTTAACAGGGATGTGACAAGTCGTAATGTCTATCTGTGGAAAAATGCCACTACTTTGAGAGTATTTTTTCTATTAGGATCTTTTTGTAATTTTAAGTCTCCACCACAGAGGTGATTTTAGAATTGAGAGTATAGCATAACTCTTTGGCTTGCACCTTGAGCTGGAGAATTGTTAGCTTTGACTTGACAGGTTAAAAGAAGAAGCCACTGCTGCTTTTTGTTTTGTTTTTTAAAAGAATGTTATCTGCATATTAGACAGTTTTGCTTGTTTACTCTCGACAAACGTATCACTAGCTGTGGCAATTCAGAGCAATGCAAGACTTTTCAATCAGGTTTTTGAACAAGAAGTATATTAGAAAGGATATGTTCACAGCAGCAGCTACTTGTCCCCATTTATCATGCTCTGATTCACGTTGTAGAGCAATCTGATTGCATGAACCTGACTCCTGAACGAAGCTGAATTGGAAGATATGGGCTGGTTACTATTGGACACTCAGTTCATGGTAGGAGAGTAGAGCTAATCTGAAGAGAACACCACCAGAAACGTTTTTCGTTCAAGTGTCAAGTCCTCAGCACCATCTGTTTGACTTGCAGATCTGCTCCAACTGAGCCATGCTACCTGCTGATGTTGGCACATACCACGCTGGTCACTGATAAGTCTGTGTTGGGTAGTTTTGCTTGGGGAAATTGTGGGCACAATTACAGAAACATCCTCCTTCTTTTCCAAAAGAAAAAACTGGGGTGAGGGACATGTTTGAAATGTGCTAGGACTGCTTATGGAGGCAGTAGTTTATTTGCTGAAGTCTCTCTTCTTTTTAAGTGATATGCTGTTACCAGTGCTTCCTGACTGTTGAGGTAAGTCCTAAATCCCTGCAATTGGAGAACAGTAGACACTGAACATGAAAGGAAGAACCTACAGGAAATAGGAGTTATTTGTGTAACCGAAGCATGGTACCCAGTTAAGTTAAGAACAGCCAAGTTAAGGGTGTTATTAATCTGAACTCTGATAGCAATAGGTCAGTTAACAGCGCTTCCTGGTGTGCTGATGGTGTGCTGATCCTCTCACCATGGGAGTGGTGGAAATGTGTAATTAAACTTGATAGCCCGTGGAGTGCTGGAGCTCTCGGTTTCAAGATTGAATGCATGGTGGGATGAGAGGGGGGAGTTTGGGGAAGGGAAGCAGCACTAAACAAGTAGCAAAATTTAATAAGGCCGATGGCATCTCTTAGAGAGCTGGAGAAGTTGTTAGCTTTGATTAAGTATGTAGACCTCAGGAAGCTTGTGAAAACAGAATACAAACTCAGAGTCTATCCACAGTGCTGAAAAATGGCTAAGCAGGCCAAGGATTAAGAAGTACTTGATTTTTGCCTTGCAGATAAGATTCCCTGATTATATGCAAATTGCACACTCGATTTGGGAAAAGCTTAGAACTATCCTGATTTTTTTCTTTATTGGATTTTATCTGAGAAGTGGGGGGTTTCTGCAGTCATAGCTTTTGTGTGTGTTGAGGTGCGTATTGGTGTTTTTACATAGATGGAATCTTACTATAAAAGCAGTTATTTAGCTACAGGAATATTTAGATTATACTAAGGCTAGCCCGTCATAGTACAGCTTCAGCTGTTACGTACCACCAATAGTGCTGTGTTTATGAATAATGCTCCTAAATGGTACAAGGAGTAGTAGACCAGTTCTGTTGCTTCTGTTCACTTCCTAGTTTGTCACCAGTTACCAGCTTACTTAAAAACTGTACAGAAAGCATAGAAACTTACTGCCCTTCCTTCCATGCTTAGGGTAGTTTGTCAAGTGGCTTTTTTGGAACGTATGCTAAAAATACTGCACAACCTCTATGCGAACACTGCTGCCCGTGTTTAACTGTATTCTTGCCTTTAATTAAAAGAATGAATTCAGGTGTCTCAGAGTGATGGGAAACACCTGGTCAGAATTCGAACCCAACTTTGCCAGTGGTTAAACACTACCTTTCTCAGGTGTATTTATTAACCAAATACATTGGCCAATCTTTTTTTATCTGGAACTGAAGAGTTACCAGCTGTTGCAATAGGAGATTAACTTGCCTTGAGTTAAGTTTCTTCTGTCATTGCTTCTGCTGTTTCCCCTTGCTCTCCCACTCTTGCAAAATGTAGCTGGTGTTTTTACTGTTACCTTGACACTTCAGGTTTCATGAGCTGGAGAGCTTCCTAGTCTTGTCTCAAAGATCACTTAAAAATCTTGGCTTCTGAACAGGGACTCTTATTCCTTCTCCCCCCACCTCAGCCCACACTCCCTTAAGTTCAATAGAAAAAAACCCTCATTTTCTCCTAGTCATCTGTATGACAGCTGCTCTGTAGCAACTTGTGAATATAGATCTTTTTTTGCAGTGACGGGGGAGTATGCAAATCTTAATTCAGAAAAGAGTTAGCTGCAAGTACACAGGGAAAAGCTCAGTCTGAGTTAGTTGCCTATTGATCTGTGCTCACAGTACAATATTCGGCTTGCTCACTCTGACACCTAAACGAACTCTCAAGGCTTGTGAAGCTAATTGGGTCAAAAGAGGTTGCTGAAGTTAAGGGATTGGAGATGGAGATGTTTGGCAGGAGCTGTTGTAGTCAGACTTTCTCAATGAGAGCCGTTTCCCAGGAAAATGGGAAAGATGTCTCTAGAGAGCAATTTCTCGTAATGGTGTCTGTTTTCTTTCTTCTGCTGTTCTTTATTGTATAGTGTGCTCCTGTATTAAGCAAGGCACATGCCCTGGAGAAAGGTGGCTGGTCATTGTCTACAGCTCTGGAGAGGTTTGCAGGTGCTGAAGTCAGTCCTGCATAGTTGTGTCTCCGCACTGTAAAGTCAGCATTAGGAGAGCTGAGCCTGTGTAGTGTTTAAAAATCCTTGTTATACTGAGAAGTATATCAGAGAATGGTCAGTGGTTCAGGTGAAGCTTAGTTGCTCTTCCCTTTCCGCCTCTGGAGTCCTAGGTCTGTTGCAGAACCTCAGATTGAGGGCATTTGTGTTGTTACTCTTGTACCATCCAGGACTGCCTTGTTTTTAGACAGGAGAAGGAGTTTTTCAGAAGGCGGACTCTTTGCTTTATGTTATGGGTTTGCTTCATGCTTTTCTTGTCATGGTAACTGTTGGCACAGTTGAGCAGCTTTTCCATTAGAGGTGGAATATAAATATATAAATAATATAAATGCTTTGAAGGGATTTATAGCTTGTCATGCAATCAGGATACTGAAGCCCAAGTTGTGTTTCATTGCTAGAGCGTCTCTTCCTCTGTGATACTTGGACATGCAGCAGTGTTTTCCTGACTACCTGAGCTTATGATCTCTGGAGAAATCTGTATTTTATGTAACGGACTTGTCCACAAGTATAAATGCTTCTCCTTATCCTACTTCTTATATATAGTACCCACCAAACTAATGCTTTGAGATGTTATACCATAATTTGGCACAGAACCAGACAGACAAATTTGGGGAAACTTGTGAGAAGATTCTCTGGAGTGCCAGTCCACTTTTCTAGCATATCCTTAGCACCAGCTGGCAGTTCTTTTCATTCCCTAGCAACTCGCTTAATATCAGTACTGTCTTGCTGAGGAATAGGGATAGATGTTTTTAATGAAAGGAAAGATCTCCTTTATGCTTCTAGATCTCACACTCTCTAGAGGGGATGGAGACACTGTGGTACAGCCCATCCATTCATCAGGATTTTTAATTCTTCTTGACCCTTCTGTAACCTGGATGTAGTAGAAAGTGCTCTTGTCATTGTCCACCAAAGCCACATTTAAGTTACATGTTCAGGAGAAGCTACTGGGGTAGTTTTTTTAAGAGAAAACAAGCAAGCACCTGGCAGTGGACAGCTGTGACTGAGATATTCTTTTGAATGGACTACTACTTCAGCAGGTTTTCATTACTAGTTTTGAATTAGAATCAGTGTGTGAGAGATGACTAATCTTGCAATTATTTCTCTGGGTATTTGCAGCCAAGAGCAGTAGCATATGCTGAAAGAAGTACATGGCAGGAATGGTGTCTACTACAGTTTGGGTGCGTGTGCTTTTTTTCAGAAGCAGTGGGGCTTGCATTAAGCTCTTTACCATTCAGTATTGTACCTGGTTTCTGCTAAACGATTTCCCAAATGGGATAGATATTAGCACATCTTTATTGGTCTTGAGCTTGTCCCTTGCTTCCTGGAACTTGCAATTGGATAATGCTGTCAGATTGGATAATGTCTTGTCAGATTTGAAGGAAAAACATGAAACAAAAATACAGCCTTTTGCCAGGAAATACTTACTTTCTGGTTTGGAGCAAGAATGTCTTTTCTCCAGAGGTAGTCAAGCTCTGCTTAACCGAAACACTGGTTGGAAATAAGGTGGTGTGTTGATATTTTTAATTTGAGATGTGATATGGATTGTACTATTAACCTACCTTCCAGAGTACAACGTTTATCTTATTGATTGGTGAGCTTATCATTTAGACTTTGCTGGGACTTACGTGGCTAATATAATCCGCTGTGTACAATACCTCCTTCCGTTCTTTGATTCTTGTTCAGTAAGCTGGGAAGTGAAGGTTGTGAGCAGCACCGAGTGCCTAGGAAATTTAGACCAAACTTAAATCTTATCTAGAAGAAGGGAGTCAATGCTTGAATGTTGAGGTAACATAGGTAAGGTACTAGCATCTGTGTGACGCTGGCACTTGTCCTGAGCAAGTTGTAGGAGCTTCAAGTTAATAAAAATGTCAGATTTTGTCTCTGTTTGATAGAGGATTTTTCACGCAGCGTGTTCTTGCTTATCATGCAGTCTCTCTGTATCTAGATAAAGAGCTTCGGCAGTCTGTGGCAGTACTGGTTACTTACCAAATGGATGCTGTCATCAGAACACAGTAGCCTACTTAGGTTTCAGTTTTGTACAAAGAAAGAGGGAAGATCTGCTAGTGACTGAAGTCTAGCACAGGCAGTAGATTCATTAACATGCACCTGCTTTTTTGCAGATTCGGAATCTGAAAAATCATTAAGTGGGTTTGAAACAACGGCCTACTCACTGGAGGACAGCATGGATTCAAAAGATACAATAACTTCAGGCATGTCTGAAGAAAAGGTTTGTGGCAGTGGGGAGTCACTGTCTAACGGGATCAAGAAACACAGGTAAGATGTTGCCTGTTCTTAATGGTGAGTAAAAGGCCACAGGAATCTCTGAAAAGCTAACTGTGAAAACTTCTTAATCTTTGTTAGGGATGATTGGCAAATAGTTGGTTGTGCTATGATTTTATAAAGAATATTTTTTCAAGGCTAGTGTGCTCCTTTGCATTTTGTTTTTTGATGATCAGATCTGAATAAGTAAAAATAAAATATAATGTGCTGTGTAAAAAATGGACACACTTTTTTTTTGATAGATCGTATTGAAATCTATGTGGATTTTAATTCCTTCGTGTATTTTTAATGATCTGTGCCTCCTGTTGCCTCTTTAATTTCCAGACACTTGATACTCCTGTTGGTATGGGGAATGAATGAAAAATATTGTTAGCCTGGCATTAGAAACTCAAATGTGAACAAAGGGAGTCTTATTCTAAAAGTCTCATCCATGTTTTATGTGCTTATTTTGTGTTGTCAAATGATCCATTTTTGCTTGTTTCCTTGCTGATAATGGAGGACAATAGGTCTGGAGTTAATGAGATGTAATAGACACCACTATGCTCGAGTTTCAGTGAAAGGGCAATATAATGTTTGCACTAGAAATCAAGCCAGACTTAAGCATGTTTCAGAAAGACTGCTTTGGAAATGTTTTGGATATGCAGAATGATTATGGGGATTCCAGATTTGTGTAAACCCAGGAAATTATTATTTAATTTTACAGAAGCAAGCAAGACATAACTTTAATTACTTTGTATCCTAAATAGTTAAATTGCAGTGACTGTTGAAGTATGTGGTAATGTCAGAGACCTGATGTTTCAAGGTTCAACCTCTGCATGTGTATCCCTCCCACGCTAGGCAAAGACTACGGCAAATAAGGGCTTGGGTGGAATAATGGGGTGGTTTGGGAAGGTAACATAAAGCAGCTGACTAAGCGTGTTGCTCTGCACTCTTGTGCTATTAGCAAGGCAGTATTTATGGCCTTGGCTAAGTGCCTTTCCTAATTAGAGCAGGAAGTTCAGGGCTGGGGGGAAGCGGTAGGTAAAGGTGGACATCTGAATTACATTTATTGCCTTGGAAACCATGAGGAGAAAGGAGGCAATTCATGATCAACATGAAAATGTTGACTTGTATTGTCTTGAAGAGTTTTAACAGGAATTGATCTTCCGTTTACTATACAAAAGAAATAATTCGGCCAAGTTTCCATAACACTGTATTATGGTGTAGTCCTGTCGGGAGCAGGTGACTGAAGAAGCATTTCAGATGTGCTGGTGTTACAAAGGGGAATGAAAAGAAAGGGGAATGAAAAACAAGAAATCTGGAGAGGGACTTTTTTACAAGGGCATGTAGTGATAGGACAAAGGGTAATGGCTTTAAACTGAAATAGGGGAGATTTAGGTTAGCTATTAGGAAAAGGATTTTTCAGTATGAGGGTGCTGAGGCACTGGAACAGGTTGCGCAGAGAAGCTGTGGCTGCCCCATCCCTGGCAGTGTTCAAGGCCAGGTTGGACACAGGGGCTTTGAGCAACCTGGTCTAGTGGAAGGTGTCCCTGCCCATGGCAGGGGTGTTAAACTAGGTGGCCTTTAAGGTCCCTTCCAACCCAAACCATTCTGTTATCTCTGTTTATGTTGTTTCTGAGTTGTGTGTCTTTAAGCAGCAAAGAGAGTAGAAGATGTTGGAGTAAAATGAGTCTCTGGCTAATAATAAATTGCTAAAGAAAAGTGAAAACTATAATTTACTACTAAAGAAAAGTAGAAATTTTTTGCGTATAGATAAGACTGTATCATCATATTTTGTGTGACTAAATAGCTATAGAGCACATTCTAGGTTGAGCTGTAATGTCAAGCTTTTTTACCTGACATCTTAGTGACACATTGGGGTTTGTCCACAGATACACTGATGCAAACTTTTTCTCCCCAGAGCTCAGCCAATTTAAACTTAACCTCTAAGATAACCTTCTCAGTGGGTGGGAGTTGTGTGGTGTTTCTGGCCTTGTTTCTGAGTCTCTTGGTGGCAGCAGTGTTTCGCCTGGTACAGGATCCGTTTGACATGACTTGAGGACTTTTATCTACCTGGAGCTGCTGGCTTCAGTTTGTGTCTCTTGGTTTTGGGGCTAGTTAGAGACCATGTGGTCAAATATGCGCTGTCTGTGATGTTACCTGCATCCTTTTTGGAGCAGAAACCTTAACTACTTGGTGCTGTGCAAAATGAGGGGGTCCAAATGTTTTGACAGCACTTAATTCCACCTTTACACCCTTGGGTTTGCTATAACTTGTTTGCTTAACTTGAGTTTGTGTAAACCACATGGAAACAAGTCACTTGGAGAACAGACCCGCTTTTTTGCTTAAAATCTTGATAACTTCCTGTAGTACCTCAGATGAACTGCAGCTGCATTTGGGTTGCACATAGCAGTAGCTGCATTTGGGTTGCACATAGCAGTACCTGCACTGTTTAACAGTCAGCGTAAGTGTTTCCTACCATCATCTAGAGAGCCTGAGCATTAACCTGCCTCTCCCACTTGAGTGGTGAGGATTTTGCACACAGTGGTGGAGGTCAGTTTTTATTGCAGGGAGCGTGTGTTTTAGTTTTGGAGATGTAGGAATAAATCTGTTGGTTCCAAGGAATTCAGTGTTGGGATGTACATACAAAGATAGGTGAAGCCACCTTTGATTATAGTGCCACTTATAATCTGATGTCTTACTCTGATTTTTTTTAATGTAGTTTCCATCCTACTGATTGCTCATAGAGTGTTTTGGTAGCAGACTTAATTTTTGAAAACTTTTTGGGAGCTGATTTCAGAGATAGGAGAATAGCACATGAAATAATCTGGAAGTATTTGAATCACTTTGGTTTAAGAGGGAAACCGTTACTCTGAGCCAAACTTTAAAAACCAAAACCAAAGAAAAACCCTCCCCAAAAAACCCACAGCAAAACCCCAAGAATAAACGCCCCCCTCCAAGCCAACCAACCAAAACCCAAAAAAAAACTTGCACAAAAATGAAGCATCAGCCCTGATAAAGGTGTTTTAGTAGCATGTAAGTATTGGAGGTAACACAGCAAGTAGGACTGCTGAAACTAACAGCCTGCACAGTCTGCATTTAACATCCACTTGTCACTGCTGTTTCCCTGTTATTGCTGATTTTTTATTGTAAGGTTTCCCTTTGGTTCCCTCACGGCGGGCCATGCAGACATGTCTGTGTGTAGCTTTGGGGAGCCAGGGCTTTGCTTAGGTTTACATGAGAAGCAAGCTAAACATGCATTGTTTCACACCGTATGTCTCTTTCCCCACAAGATTCCTGTAGAACTGATCTACTATAGACAATGCTTTGGACAGGTGTTTTTGTTTCAGTGAATGATCTTAAATACATCTTATCTGTTCTACTGCACAGAAATTCCAGCAGATGTTTTTGTCACTTAAAGCTAAAGTTAATTTCCTGAGTTCTTTCTAAAATTGACATCTGGAAGGAAATTTCTGCATTCATAAACCTTTCCCTTAATCACAGGGAGTGTGTCAAGGTTAGCAGGTCTTGGCTGCCTGTCATTTTTCCACATGTCCTTACTTGTCCCTGGGATCTTTCTTGGTGGCTCAAAACTGGTTTGTGTTTTCTGACTCCCATATCAGGTTTGGCTGATGTAGGTAAGAAGTATGAGTAAATGGCTGAAACTGAATGCCAGCTTTCGAGTAATTAAACAAATTGGACAGGTTAACTTTAAGGAAAACCTAAGTTTTTATATGCAGGGAAAGCAGTCCCTGTATATAGTTTAGCAAACTAGAGGCATGTGAAGGGCTTACTCAAAAGACAAGTACCAGGTCTGCTAACTGCCTTCATTAAAGAATACACAAAAAAAAATAAAGTAATCACTACAACTGAAGATAAGACTGAATGACTTGGTGGACACTGTCCTCTCCTGGACATTTGTATCAGGGCACCTACAGAAATATTTTACACCTAATATTTAAGATGATCTGTTTCACCAAATAGTTTTGTATCAGTGGAAAATTAGAATATGGAGTGAGTGATACCATGTTGGTCAATTAAAATAAATCCTCCTTTCCCACTCATCCCCTGCATGGGAGCCGAGTGGAACAAGTCAGTGTTAGGCTCTTAGCTACTTGCTAACAAAACGCAGTTTGCTACTGTGAGGAGTTCAGGCATATGACTTGGGTTTTTATTAGATGAGGCTGCTTGTATTTTAAGGAGCATTTGTTTTGGTTTTGTTCTTTCTGAAAACTGAAACATCAGCTGAACCCAGGACACCTGGTAGACGAGGTCTTTCAATAGCAGTTAAGTATGGGAGGTAACACAGCAAGTAGGACTACTGAAACTAACATCTTGGCCTGAATAGAATTTGTTTTAATTTTTATTTCTTCTTTTGGCACTCTGTTTACCAGAGAAGAGGCGTGGAGGAGGCAGCTACAGCCTGTTCACACTCTAAAAATGATACTGGTTTAGCTAATTTGAGGGGAAACAAAACCTTCTTGGTTAGGAGGGCACCACGATCATTTAGATAGAGTTAACTAAACTTTGAAATTCAAATAGTTCATGTATTTTGAGTGAACTGTAGGTAATAAATATCTTTTGATGATTTTTCTCATTGGTAGTAGCTTCCTGATCCAAACACAGATTTTAGTAGCGTTGTGGATGAAGAGCTTTGACTTACATTTATGCTTTCCCATGGGTAAATTGGATTAATAATTGAGCTGGTCAGTAGCAGTACGAAAACTGAACAAAATCCGTGCCTGATTTCTGGCAAAGCTGAGAAATACAGGCTGTGTTACACAGACTAAATGTTGGGTTTGAAAGTATGTTTAAGATTTGCTTCAGGATATGTCAGCCCCCTGTAGAACAGGCTGCTGTGTTTTCTGTTCTTTAACGATGCTGCTTTTTCTGTTGTTCCTGAAGGCTGATTTTAATATAGGCAGCAAATGTCATGGCCATTCATTGTCAGTATACAGGTGACTAGGAAAAAAAAGTACCCCACTGTTTAACCCTCAGATCTGTTCAATCTGTTCAGACATAGGTATCTACCTAACTCATAAAGAACTTACACAGTTCTGATAACTGATATAGAAATTCTCTTCCACTGCTCTTTTGCACAATGAAAAGAATGGGATTGTTCTGGTTTTGGGGAAGTTCAGGTTTCTGTGCAGGTAAAACAGTTTAAGTGCTCCAAAGTAGTGCTGTCGTTCCCCTTTGGTTTTTTTTAATTTAAGAATTGGAACACTGTTACTTTCAAAGAAGAGTATTTGCGCTTCTTAGTCATGGTTAGTAATGGAAAGCTTTTCTTCTGCTTTCTTCCTGTTCCTTTCTGCAGAACGAGCTTGCCATCTCCCATGTTTTCCAGAAATGACTTCAGTATCTGGAGTATCTTAAGAAAATGCATTGGAATGGTAGGTAATCAGAAGGCTATGATAAAAGATGTGAAGTGATTGTTTCACTTGAGGCCCAAATGAAAACTTTTTGGGAAAGTCATGTTTTTAATTTGCTGCTTATGCTTTATTTGCTTTCACAACTCAAGAGGGTAAGACTTTTTCAGAGCAATATTCCTTCAATAAAAGCATTTTCTCTTGATTTTTAACCCTAAAGTGTTTTGTGGTAGCAATTTTTTTCCTTTGTGAAAAAACAAAATGGAACAAAAAAGCGAACTACTTTTCTCCCTTCCATTTAACATCTCAGTCGTTCCCCTGTCCCCATGGTGTTTACTGGCCGGACAGTTGCCAGATCAGAGGTTACCTGGCTGGCACCTAATCTGCTTCCAGCTTAAGGGGTGGATTGAGAAGAGCTCTCTCCATCAGATCCCTGCAGTAGGCTGAAAGTACTTACTGCTGGTAAACCTCCGCCAGCCTGTAATGTGGGTTTAGTTGCTGTTTTTCTCCTCCTCCCTTTGTAGTTATAAACAGCACCAAGCAATGATATGTGGAAGTGCTGGGGAATACCTGTATCAGCAGCTCCAAGTCTCCTGAGTTGTTGTGAAGCATCTGAGCCTGCTCACAGTGGCTTTAGTAGGAAAGTGTTAATAACCTTAAAATAGAAAGGGCATATTGAAAGCCTGTCTGCATATGGTGTGTGCAGGAAAAAAAAAAATCCATAAAGATCTTAATTCTGCTTTGCAGAAATGCTGCACGGAAGTTGGTGGGGGGAGTGGAACTTGGAGTGCATTGTACCAAAATGTCTGACAAAGCTGTTAGTGCCATATGCTGATATTATGGTTAAGAACAGTGCTGTTTACCATGCACATTGCCAGTGGTCATACTATATGCTTTTTTGCAGGCAGCTTAAAACATTGCTATGTTATGCCTTTAGAGAGCATGCTTTTTAAAAGTGGGAAAGAGAATAAACAGCATCAGAACTGTAGGACCTCTACTAATTTTTTTATTCCTTTTACAGAAATTCCCTTTTCCTTCTGAACACGGAATCCCTGTTTTCACTTCTGTGCCACCATGTTTCCCTGTCCTTTCTCATCCTCCTCCTCCCCCCGCCTGCCTACCTGCGTCCAAAGAAGATAGTATGTTTAAGTAATTAGATGGCCTATATCTGTTTTAAAAGTAATAAATAATTTAGCCTTTAGAAAGGTCCTTAATACACCATTCTTCCATTGTTTCATCTCACCTTAATGCTTTCTTGATAGGAAGTTTGTTTGATTGATATTTGGTTTTCTTTTTGTTTTAAAGGTAGCATTAATGTCAACATAGATAGGCTTATCAGGCTCGTAAGGGATGTACAGGGTTTTTTCCTTTCAGCATTAGCAGAGCCAGGTCAAGCACACGGCATTAGCACTTAAGAGCATCATTTATTTTTGTTTCATAAGCCAGTTACGCTTCGGTCACTGCAGGTCAGTGTATCTAATCGTTTGGTTTTTAACACACGTTTCATTTGTGCATCAGGAGTTGTCCAAGATCACAATGCCAGTTATCTTCAACGAGCCGCTGAGCTTTCTACAACGACTTACAGAGTACATGGAGCATACATACCTCATCCACAAAGCCAGCTCACTTTCCAGCACAACCGAGCGAATGCAGGTACTTCGGGTGTGGTAATTTCTGCAATTAAGCTCTTGATGAATGTGTGGGGATCTTTCTTCTTCCTAGATAGTCTCCTCATAGGAGGAACTCCCATGATTTGCTGCATGTTGGATTCTCTTACTCATTAACCAGTTTTGCTCATTGTCCTGGCTTCAGCTGGGATAATTTTCTTCTTAGCAACTGGTACACTGCTGTATTTGGGATGAGAATAATGTTGATAATACATTGATGTTTTAGTTGTTGTTAAGAAGTGTTTACACTAAGTCAAAGGACTTTTCAGCTTCTCATACCACCCCACCAGCAAGCAGGCTGCGGGGAGGGGGGGGGAGGGTACAAGAAACTGGGAGGAGACATAGCCAAGACAGTGGTCACCTCAAACATTTTGGAATTTCACCTCTGAACAAATGCAGAATTTGGAAAACTAGTAAAATACATAGGAAAAGCGTGTTATCACCCTAGCAATTCCAGAGATACACAAACCACTGCAGTGTGCTGGGGTCTGGCCCGTGCCTGCTGAGCCTTGTTCAACACTATTTAGTACCCTCAAGGGGAAGGGAAGGTCTGTGGGTCTGACAACAGAATGACAGGCAGCTACTCCAAGCCCTGCACCTGGCACTGCAGCTGAACCGGAGAACCAGCCCGTGCTGGTATCAGTTGCCTGTATACACAATGAGAAATACGGGAAGGTGAAGTCAACTTGATTAGTAAGGGAATAAGGAGCTTCTAAAAGGAGGCAGGCAGAAGTAGTGGATGAGGCAGACTACTTTGAAGCATGGCCATCATGAGAATGGGAGGAGGGAGAGAGGTGGCCACTGATCTGGGAGGAGGAAGAGGAAGAATTCATAAATGAGGTGCTAACCACCTGATCCCTATCCCTGAGTGACCCGCAAGATACATGAAAAGATTTCAGCTTCATCCCAGTCAGGACACTATCACCTGGCTGCTCAGATGTTGGGATTCCAGGGCCAGGAGCCTGGAATTAGAGGGTGTAAGGAAACCAAACAGCTGGAATCCCTTTTTAGGGAAGAGGGCAGTGGCACAGTGTTTCGAAAAGTGGCACAAGTCCTCAGCCTCTGGAGGTGGCTCCTGTGAGGCAGGAAGGAAAAGTATTCCTTCAAGGAAGATGTTTTGTGTCACCAAAGGCAAGTGGGCCACCATGGAGAAAGGTGTCCAGTACCTGAGGGAATAAGCTGCGCTGAAGGTGAGTTACGATGACCTGGTCAACAGCAGTTAACCGAAGATCCAGATGAAGTCAGGTGCATGCAACCCATGTGGCCAGGAGTGTCATGGGTTAATCTGGCAGATAGCTGAGGTAGCTGAACACCACACAGCTGCTTGCTCACTCCTACAAATGGAGAGAGAATTGGGAAAAAGAAGTAGAATTTGTGGGCTGAGATAAAGACAGTTTAATGGGACAGAAAAGGAAGTGAAAATTACAATGATAAAAGAATTAGAATATACAAATGATAATGCAGTTGCTTACTACCTGCCAAGTGATGCCCAGCCAGCTCCCAAGCAGGGGTCCCTGGCCAGCTTTCCCCATAGTTTATATGCCTATCATGACACCATGTGGTACAGAATATTCCTGTGGCCAGTTGGAGTCAGCTGTCCTGGCTGTGTCCCCACCCCACTTCTTATGCACCCCCAGCCTGCTCGCTGGTGGGATGGGGTGAGGAGCAGAAAAGGCCTTGACTCTGTGTAAGTGCTGCTCAGCAGTAACTAAACATCAGTTTGTTAACAACTCCATTCTTACTCTAAATCCAAAACACAGTGCTGTACCAGCTACTAGGAAGAAAATTGCTCTATCCCAGCCAAAACCAGGATGCTTATCTAGAAAAATGCTTTGCTTTTCCTAAGGCGTGTTTTTTTAGCCTTTTGATGAGAACTGTTTATTCCCCTGCCTTGCAAAGAGAACTTTGCTGAGCTATTGCAGAAGATTCATTCTGTAATACCACGACTGTGGTTGATAAAGACTAAGATCCAGGAGATTTACTGTGTGCTCTTACTCTTTTGAATAGTGTGTTGCTGCATTTGCTGTGTCTGCTGTGGCCTCACAGTGGGAACGTACAGGGAAGCCATTCAACCCGCTGCTTGGAGAGACGTATGAATTGATCAGGTAAAAACCGGAAGATGCACTGAAGAGTCAAATTCTGTGTACCTGATGTTTCATTAGACTTGTCAGGTGGCTTGCAGAATGCTCTTTAGCTCATAGGATTCCACGCATTCTCCTAGCAGCTGCTGGAGTTACGTGCAATGCATGTTTGTGTTCAGCAGTGCACCTTCCAGAGCAGGGAGACTACTTTTCAACTCATAGCAGGCAAATGGTATTTGTCAGGTTTAAAAGCAAGTTTTATTTACAAAGATGACTTTTTTTTTCTCTGAAGCCTTCTGAATGAAAAAATGCATGGTACATAAGGCAGATGTTACAATTGCAATATTCATTATGTGAGTGCCCAGAATACAAATAGGCAATGTTAGTCTATTCACTTGCAGGTGCACTTAAGGTAAATTTTTCCCTCAGGTAAGGTTTTAGCCCCTGTCTATGTGAAAGTTTAAGAAAGAGGTCACTGTGAAGAGTAAACATAGTGGCTGATCAGATTTGGTAATCCTTGTTACCTTTTTACGTGGGACCTTAATGATCATCTAGTTACAACTCCCCCGCAATGGGCAGGGACACCTTCCACTAGACCAGGATGCTCAAAATCCCATCCAGTCTGTCCTCAGATATTTAGAAGGAGGATGTTCTATGTATTAGTTGATCTTTTTGTTTTATCCCAGGGTTGTAACTAACTCTTGCACTGAGTACAACAACCGTGCATGGGTCCAACCATCTGTTTCACCTGGGGAAAAGAGCTGCAACTTCACTAATTACATGGATACATGCTTTTGGTTATCTTTATTTTGCAGAGATGATCTTGGATTTAGACTTCTCTCAGAGCAAGTTAGCCATCATCCACCAATCAGTGCTTTCTATGCTGAAGGTTTAAATAATGATTTTGTGTTTCATGGATCAATTTATCCTAAACTCAAGTTCTGGGGCAAGAGTGTGGAAGCAGAACCAAAAGGCACAATGACTTTGGAGCTTCTTGAGTAAGTCAATAAGTAATAATTGCAGAGGCAGAGTGGCCAGATCCATGATGATTAGTGTGCTTTAGAGTCTCATTGCTTAAGAATGGACTTGTTTAACACCCACATACTAATGTTTGATGGCAGATCACTTTGTGGGGAGGAGTGTATGAGAAGATGAAAAGAACTGCCATCGTGTCTCCTAATACACTGCATAGTAATAGTAGCAATAGTTGAGGCTTGTGTCTGTATGTTCTACAGATGCCTGGATGTCAGTCCTACCACGACTGGCATGCTTGAGTCCTGTTTATGTCATTCAGTGCTAACAGTGACTGCACTGAAGTGGCCGTTTTAAGGAATTGATAAAATCTGCAGCAATAGGATTAATAAATTTCTTAGGTTTCCTGACTTACTGCCACGTCCTTTTCAAGACTTGATGCAATTTATAGATGATGGCTGTTTGCAGGAGCAACGTTCAGTGTTTCAATTTTTATTTCCCTTCCTTAGACACAATGAAGCCTATACGTGGACAAATCCTACGTGCTGTGTGCATAACATCATTGTGGGCAAACTTTGGATCGAGCAGTATGGAAATGTAGAAATAACAAACCATAAGTAAGTTAAGAGTGGAAGTGCTTTCACTTGCTATAAGTTTGAAAAAGAAAAGTATTTGAAAGTAATTAGTGCCCTCTTGTACTGCCTTTAGAACTGGTGAGAAATGTATACTGAGCTTTAAGCCCTGCGGCCTCTTTGGGAAGGAGTTGCACAAAGTTGAAGGCTACATTCAGGACAAAAGGTAACAGCTTCATTCCTAATAGGGAACAAATGGCTGCCCCCTGTTTTTCATGGGACCTGTAGAACTGAATGTCTTTTAACATTGTCTGTGGAAGGCACGAACCTGCAACAGCAAGGGTATGAACTGTGCAACATCAATAATGAAGTTTTAAGAGTTGCCCACAGTTCTTCTTTCAGATGTTTTTGCCTGAAATGATGAAATAAATCTCTTTAAGCTCCTTTGTAAACTTAGTCTTTTCTTTTTTTTGACAGCAAAAAGAAACTTTGTGCGCTGTATGGGAAGTGGACTGAGTGTTTGTACAGTGTTGACCCAGCTACATTCGATGCTTACAAAAAACTTGACAAGAAAAATACCGAAGAGAAGAAAAGCGGTAAACAGGTATTAAGCACATAGAGAAGTGGTGTCTCAAAAGCATAAGACAGCTAAAATAATTTTTAGTAGCATTTAAGAGCATTAAGATTTATTTCAGTTACTTTCTTTCCTAGTAAGATAAAAAATGTATTGGATGAGTACCAGCATTAAGGAATGAAATGCTTTCTCTCTCAAGGATTTGTATTCAAACTGTCCAAAACTTGGAGTCATCTAAATACTCGCTGGTTCATTACCTGGCTCTTTCTCCCAGGTCATGTGGAGAAAATAGCTTATCCATTAGTTGGTTCCTGGTTCTGATGATATATGATAACACTGGTATTCTAATAGGAGGATTTTGACCTCTACAGGCAGGGTAGTCTAACTTCTCATCTTGATAGATCATATTTTACCACTTTTACAAGGAATTTTTGTATTTCTTCTGGGGGGAAAAGAAAACAAACCCAAAACAGAGGAGCCCTTATTCTTATTTCTTCCAGATTTCTGGTCAGCAGTATGCTTTTTTGTTTAAGGTGTATGATGATGGTGACAAAAAACAGCTTGATGAAGAACAACACTCGCATAATAGCTCAAACCAGGGATTGTTTCCCTTTGACTGAAGCCAGATTTTTTTGTCCGTTTGGGTGGTGTTAGTTTTTTTTCTGAAGGAAAAAAAGAGACAACTCTGAAAACAGTTGTTCCTGTGCAGGTTCAGATTGTTGCTGTACCTGAGATTGCACCAGTGTTTGTTGTCAAGAGAGCGCTGAAGCACTGGGGATTACTGCTTCTCTTTGAGCCTGACCCTGTGAGCTCTAAGGAGAAGGAGCAAAGAAAAACACATCCTTGTGTCTTTTTTCAGCTACCACTTTGCATTTCCCAACAACGCTTAAGACGATTACTTCAAAATGAAGCATCCTGTTGCATAAAGCTCAAGTTGCAGTGTTGCTCTGACTCTAGAGAGGCAGGCTTTTCCTACTCATTTAACAGACTATTTCTGTGTAGAAAACTGAAAGCTTTGTAATGCACGCTACGAATCGGGCACTCTACTGAATGTGTATTCCCACTGCCCCCTTGTGTTTGAGGAGTTGATACTGTTTATGGGGTTTAAGCATCTAGGTGAGCAAGTTTCATGTATCATGTCTGGATGTGGTTTGTTCCTTCATAGGAGTGAAGGATTCATTCAGGCATGAGATTACATGGTCTTTGAAACTTCTCCTAATTAGAGTTTTCAGATTTATTTAGTAATATTCCAACTACTCTTCCATGCTGCATTGCTGCAAATGAAGAATTGCTTTTCTTTCTCCCTTTAGGGGACCTGCTTCAATGGGAGTCCTTTTGCAGATTGTCCTGGATTTTCCTCCAAATCCTTTTGATATTTTTTTCTTTTCTTCTCTTTTTTTTTTTTTTTAATAGAGGTAAAATATAAGGAAAAACAATTTTACAGGAAGCAAGGCAATCCCTCATGTGTGCAGAGGTGATATTTTACCAACATCGAAAGAGTTAATAGTAGAGCTGGATATATTCAGACCAGGATGATTCTGCTCCGAATGAACTGGAGCCTATTTTAAATTAAGATAAAGTACTTTGTGCAGAATTGCCAGTGCAAGTACATGGAAGAGCATCACATAAAGCAACATCAACTGCTCTCGTTTACAGACTTCAGAAGTCTTGCTTTGGCAACGTCTGTTACTATCCTCCTAGCAATATACTGAGAGATTGAGTAGTGCTGAGCACAAAATATGAATCATTGTGGCAAGAGCACATGAAAATCCACTTTTTGACTAGTTCTTTGTAATTCTTACAACATTTTTAAGGTTATGTATCCACCAAGGCACAAATGTTAGTGTGCATTGTAGCCTTTCTGTGGAAGTCGGTTTGGAGTTGGACAGTCTGGTATTGACATGTGTTTGTTTTCATATAAGGATACCTTACTCGTCTGTTCTGCTTCAAACTCTTGACTTCAGCAAGATTGATTGGTGTCCTTTCAAGGACAGAACATCAGATTGCCAGCACAGTTCTGATGTAGTTGGCTAAAATCCCTGTTTATCTTCTTAATAGCTGAGGCACTGAACCTGGTCTGCATGTTGTTCTGGTTACCTTGCAACCTGTTTATTATTAAAAGCACTGTATCCAAGCGCTCCACAATGAAACAGAATCCTTAATTCTCTGTAATTTTCTCAGAGGCCTGACACATGAATCATCTCAGAGGACATCTGAGCCTAGTTTGGGTACTGGGTTCTTCTGCATTGAAACATTGGTCTGTATTATCTGATGCAACCATCGGAAAGCAAAGCTTGTTAGCAGCAGGATTAAAGCTGTTGGCATGTAGCCAATGTATTTAAAGCATTGTCAACTAATGCTTTTAAGTTCAGTTTTAATCTCCAGTGCTGGTTTTAATCCAGTTCGTTTTTAATCTCTAAAACGTGCTGCTGGTTTTAGCTGTGATAGTGACACAAAGTTTTCTTGGTGGAGCCACACGCGTTGTCAGGCTGGCTTTAGTTCGGTATTGTAACACAGCTTGTGTGGCAGAAGTAGTGTCAGCAGCATTGGACCCCACCTGCTTTAAAGCTGTGCATAGAACGGGTGATGGTTTAGAACTAGTTCAGGTCACATCTACACCAGTGATTTTCTACTGTTCTAGTAAGCCTGGGTGAAGCTTTTCCCCTTCTGGGAAAAGTATTTCACAGTGCTGTGACTGCAGCTGCCTTGGGCCGTGTATGTGAGCATTCACAGCATGCCTTTCCCAGAAGAAGTAGCTGATCTAGGATATTCATTTAATGTTTGCCGTTTGCCATTGTAGTAGTGTAGTGGTGAATGGAAAGGAAGGTACCTCTGAGCAAAGAGCACTAGCACAGGGCTTTGTTGTGTGCAAACTGAAGACGGCATTTGCATCATGTGCTGGTGTTTCTTTGATGCGGAAGGATGAGGAATGTGACTTCTGTTCTTAAACTTTAATGAAATGATAGTGGAGCTAAATACCAGGCATGAAAACGCTTGTGTTTGAGGAAACAGGACATCTCTGTGGTAGAAAAATGGACATTTCTTAAAGCTTGGTACATCCAGATTACATATATGAAGATGTTGATGCAAGAAGCTGTTGATAGTATTCCACTGGGAGGGATTTGGGAGTATGTGTGCTATGTTAATGCTGTCCTTCTTGAGAATCATCTAGAAAAATTTCCGTGGCTGGAATTACTTACTTCTGGTCAAGGAGATAATATTATGTAAGTTCCAGTGTTGGAATGAATGAGTGTAAATGTTTACGAGTTACGTAACTCCTCTTTTCTGTGTGTGCTGCCTTCAGGTGGGCAATACTGAGGAACCAGATGAGATGCCCTTGCCAGATTCAGAAAGTGTGTATGTTATTCCTGGAAGTATTTTGCTGTGGAAGATAACTCCAAGACCTCCAAATTCAGCACAGGTCAGCTATGCTTCTGCTCACTGAAAGTGTGTGCTGTCCTGTTATTCTGTGTCTTCAACACAAAGCAAATCCCTTTGTTGTCTTTTTCATTAACAAGTGTGGATTTGCCTGTTTATTGCGACAAGCTGTCCCGCTGCAACTGTAACTCTGTAATGGGGGGTTAGATGGACAGACACTTCCTAGGAGACGCTTGCAAAGCCTGCACAGCTTGAGTTGGTGCGTCAAGGGCTGTGGAGCTGGAGTGCCAGTGGGCAGAATGCAAGGGTACATGTGCAACTGGAAAGACCAAGAATTGGAACACGAAAAGGTGCCTTCAGTGAGTTAATCAAGGGGGAAATCTCTCTACAGAGATAGGGAAAATAACAGTAGGACTGGAAAAAGAAGATAAGAGAGAAATAGCACACTGAGTAATTGAGTGCTGGCCTGCTTAAAAGAACCACCACGGATCACCTACACGCTGCCTGACAGTGCAGTTTTGCTGGTGTCTTGAGTATTCCTATCTTGAGTGATTAAGCAATAAAAAAAGCACTTAGCTGCTGTCTAAAAACATCATAAAATCTTAAAACATCATAAAATCTTTCTTGTGTATTAAGACTAGCTGCTGGAGACATTGTAAACTCACCTCTTTGTCTCTGAATTTCAGATGTATAATTTTACTAGCTTTGCTATGGCTTTGAATGAGTTGGACAAAGAAATGGAGAGTGTCATCCCCAAAACGGACTGCCGGCTACGACCAGATATCAGAGCCATGGAAAATGGAGAAATAGGTAACTTTAATTATTGGCAAAGGTGGTTTTTATTTTTGTTAAAACTGAGTGACTAGAAAAAAGTAAATTCCACATAAAAGTTTTTAGATAAATTGTGAGTAAGTAGCTACCCATAAAGATACATTCCTCCGTGCTGCAGACAGTAGCTCTTTAATACAGTGCAGCCTTCTGCAGGTTGTGGTGTGCTTCTGGTGAAAGATGTGTCACCCACTTCTGCTGGGGCTGCTTGGGATAATTTCCTTCATAGCAGCTCATAGACTGGTGACCAAAGTAGTGCTGATTGATAACACATCAGTGTTCTGGCTATTGCTGAACATGTGCACAGTGTTAAAGCTGCCTCTGTTTCTGGAGTTGGCAAGAGGCTGGCAGGGGACACAGCCAGGACAGCTGACCCAAACTGACCAAAGGGATATTCCATGCCATGTAACATCATGCTGAGCAGTAAATTGTGTGTGTCAGGGCGAAGTAGCTGTGGCTTGGAGACTGGCTGCATATACAGATCTGCTGGTGGAAGGTAGTAAGTGGTTGCCTTTGCATCACTTCCATTGTTGGTTTTTTTTTTTTTTTTTGTTTCACTTCACTTACTAAACCATCTTTATCTCGACCTATGAGGTTTTTGGGGGTTTTCTGCTTTTGCTCTTTGATTCTCTCCCTTAACCCATTGGGGTAGGTGGGAGTGACCGAGTGGCTGGTGGGCACATAGTTGCTGGCCAGGAACCCACCACATCACCTACTTGCTTATGGTTCTTCCATCTAAGCAAGAACCTTAAACTTCACAATGCTATGCTATTTATTTAGCTTTAGGCCCTCTGCTTCTGATAAACAGTCTGAGATCTGGCTATGAAAAACAAAAGCCAGTGACACAGGCGTAATACAGTACAGCTGAACTGCACAGTTCTTTCTCAGAAGCTGAAAACCACCTGTTTTGAGGCAGATCAGTGAATTCCCACAACCAGTCTCTCTGGCCTGTACAGTTCTTTTGTGGCCACCAGGACAGACATACTTGGTTCAGACATCCCCAGTAATTTGTCTAAACTTGAAGTGCAAAAACTATGCCATTATCAACAGACCATATTCCTTAACTATACTAACAGCATCAAGTTTGTCTAACAGATAGGCTGGTAGTATGTTAGGAGCTGGCAGGGTAACTGAGAATGTCTTCCAAAAATGAACTTCCAAAAAAAAAAACCTACTTCCTTCTAAAATGTTAATGAAATGCTTTTTGAGGATTCAAGTAGGAAGGAGGTCAGCCGTAACCTAATCTGCTTCTTCGTATTGCTTACTCCTCAGACTTCCTGACCATTCTTTCTGCCAAATAGAAGCAACTCTTCTGCTTGTTCAGGACCATGACCTGTGCTATCTTACTGCGTTAACAAAAAATGAAGGATGCTGCAGAGTGACAATTCTTTGTGGTTTGGAAATGAGTATTCCAACCCCCTGTTGATCAGGAGCTAGGCACTAGTAACAACTTATCCCAAACCTTAAAAGAAGCAGGTGGTCAGACTTCCGAAATGAACCCAGAATATCTAAATCAGTTCCCCTACTGAAATAAATTCTAGGTATGCCATCTCCCCTAGCTCACATTTGGTGTCACATAAACACATTTTCAGGGGCCTCAGGTGATGGATAAACATGTATTTAGCTGTCTTAAAGACTGGAATTTCATTGACTGATCTTGTGCCACAGCTGGACTGGCTTTGCTCTTAGCCAACCAGATACTCTTCTGTGTTTTTAAATGGACAGTGTTTACTGCTTCCCTTATTTGCTGGGTCAGATGGTAATGCCCCTGTCTTATGTTATGCTTTAATGTCTTCTGTATTTCTGTTTGTGTGTACTTACTCTTTCAAGATCTAGCTAGTGAAGAAAAGAAGAGGCTAGAAGAAAAACAAAGGACTGCCCGCAAAAATCGTTCAAAGTCAGAGGAAGACTGGAAAACGAGGTTAGTGTGTGCCTGCCTCTGTGTGTGTGTGTGTGTGTGTGTGTAGTTACATAAAGGTTTTGAACATTCAGGTTAACTGCCAGTCCACGCTGGTGATGTGCAGTGCTGTGTCAGCATGAAGAGCTGGCATCGTCAGGTTTGGTAGTGCCACTGTTCTGTTTGCAGACTTGGTCCCTGCAGGCTGTAGTGCTTCCAGAGAAGTATCAGGCCTGGTCTCACTCCCTTCCCTCTCGCTGCTTGCACACCCTTATTCAAATTCAAACTGTGCTGTCTTTTCTGAGCACCTCTTGGTTCTGACACGAAAAGGTGGTGTCACTGATAGCTGCTTGTAAGGACTGTTGTTGCTGATTAATTTATAATCACCTCAAATTTGCATGCTTGGCCAAAGAGAGGAGGAAGTGCTTCCTCCAGTGAACTTGATGATAGCTTATTGCCCCATGACTTCTCAGATCAGTTGCTTTGTGCTGGCAATACTGTATTCCTACTGCATAGTTACTCTCAAAGCTGGTGAAATGACTGTATCACCCATCTATCAAAATCATGGTCTCCTTTCTGAAAGGGCTACTAACTACTAAAGTTAGAAGAGCGAAGGGAAAAGTTAGCTTACAAGGATGATTGCTTTTTTACTACAAGATGAGAGGGGTCATTTGGGAGTTCTTAAACACATGCTAAGTAGAAACTGTGAAAACATGACCGAATTAGTCTAGTTTGACCAGACAAAGTCTATTTAAAAGTATAGTAATAAACTGATGGTCTCTTCACAGAAAAAAATAGTAGGGCTAAAGTCTCTAAAAATAAGCAAGCTTCATCTTTTCTCTATTAACTAGCTGTTAATACACCCAGACACTGTGGATTACATCTTTAAAATGCCTGTTTGTAACTATAAATCACTTTTTTCTTTTTTTCAAATGAAGTCACCCATCATCCCAGAGTCCCAGGTTTGGACATGTCTGCCTTTGTCTTTTTCCTGTGCCTGCTCTCCTGAAGTGTTTGGGTTTGTTTGCCCTGAGACTGGTGGAAAATAACATCTTTGTAATGCTTCCAAGTAAACGTGTTGAGTGCTGGACAGTCTTGCACCTCCCGCTTCCTTTCCTGAATTCAGAGTGTTCCTAGCTCTCACCAAGTGTTTTCCAAGCAAGGGATAGTCATATTCTGTTCTTCCAGGTGCCTGAAGTAGCTTAAGGTATAGCTCAAAGCACCTGAGGCTGGTATGGGAAATTGGGGAATTCCCAGGGGGCAACTCATAGCAGTAGTTTTCAAGGTATATAATTAGTGCAGACACCATTCACAAGGTTCTTCAGTTGCTGTTGTGGAGGTACTGTAGACCTGCTCAGCACTGGTCTTGCGATATCCTTCGTTTTCCAGGATGTTTCTAAAGCTTTGGCAGAAAATTCCTAGTCTTTGATCTCTTTAGTAGGAATGCCAAGTGTGACTCCTCCAAAGGATGAATATAAAGCCTATACAGGAAGAGCTGTGCTTTGGGGGTGGGAAAATGCGTACCATGAGGGGAAATTCTCCTATTCCTAGATCAACTGTAGGTCTTACCTACAGTGCAATATAAACTCTGGTGTGAACTAGTGCAGTTTCCTTGCCACAGAAAAGCAGGCTTCTTACTCTGGCTAGTAGAGTTCCTTCCTTGTAGGACAGTTCTCCAAAGTGCCTAGTGATTTTTCTTAAACTATTTTGAATCCATTTTAGAAGTGGTGTCTTGGTGTTTCTGAAGATTCATGTTGAACACTGAAGATTTTAGAGACTGACCAGTAGTCTCAAGTCTTGAGTAGAAGACTAGTTCAGTTTTGAAGCTGGATTATCTGATTGCTTTGGGTCTCCTAGGTCTCTCAGACTTGTTTCTTCCCATTGCCTTTCCCCATCCTATTGAAGTAGGTGGCTGCTGGAGGAGGGGCACATTGTCCTGACGTGTACAAGTGTTGAAGACACACTAGTGAGGTACTGGGTGGTAGAATTCTTTAACCTGAGAGATGAGGTAACTGTGCTTTATAGCCCTGTCTCCCAGCAAATGCTTGGCTTTATGCTCCAGAGTAAGCTGCTACTACTTATGAACTAGACACACGCACACACTTTGGAATAGCTGACTCATCTCATGTGGAAGTGATGCAGCAGTTCACTGTGCACGGTACTGGGGTGAATGACTTCTGTTGACTTCAGTTCACTTCAGCAGACAGAAGAGAGAACTGCTGAAGTGTTCTGCAACTGTTCAGTTCACCACTGTGAAGATGGTACAATGCATTTCTTCTGATACACATCTCAAATCTTTTGAGCCAAGCAAGACTTGCCCATTAGCTGCCCTGCTTTGTAACATTAACACTGCACTACTGGTGGCCTTTATGCTGTTGCTTTTTAAAGAGATCAAGTCATACTTGGTCCAAATGTGCTTTAATTTCTGTTCTGAAACATTACGGTACCCTAGAAGGGAAGAGTTGAGTTAAAATGGGCTGCCTTGCACATGGATGATTTATTTGAGTGTGTTTGCTGCAGTGAGGGATACAAAGGAAGTACTGGCTTTTGTGGCCAGTGCGGAGGTGAAAGGAAGCCATGGAGCCTATGAACAAAAACAGCTCCTAGCAAGCTGACTTGTGCCATAAACACAGCTTGGCAAATACAGCAAGAAGTTAAAATGCTGGAGGTCTGGTACTGTGTAGTGTGTGCTGTTGAGGCAGAAGGTTGAGTAACTGGCCTCCAACCAAAAACAGTAACAGCAGCAGGATTGCCAGAAACAGTGTAGGAGAGGAGGAAGGAAGAAAAACTTCTGTGCCATGATGATTTGACAGGGTTGTACTCCCCACTGGGGGATATTTGCCAGTAGTATGGCCTTGAAAGTGCACCTTAATTTACAGATAGTCCTCCACAGCAAAAGGCTACATACACATGCAGGTGTAATCTGTGCACCTCCGTATTAGCTGAGAGGGGAGGAAAGAAAGAAGGTGCTAAACTTCAGTATTTTTACCCACAACCATCTTAGCAAGTGCTTGCACGTAACTTCCTGCAGATGGAATCAGCTTTCTGGGCATTGAGATCAGGCTCCCAGCACTAACAGTGTAACACAACACAGTGACGTTACCATCAGCCAGGACTGTTCCTGCGGCCTGTGGGCAATACTTCACCTATGCTGAGGGTAACAGGCACACTTGTTCCGAGTGAAGTGCATTGCAAAACAAGGCTGTAAAAAACAAGGGGCAGCCTTAGATCCCTGGGAAATAATGTTTTTCTGTTTTCGGGACTGCAGTGCTTGTGGTGTTTACATGTCTTGCAAAAACTGTTACTGCTTATGCATGCCAAAATGATTGTTCACAACTGCTTTGAAGTAAAACTGTACCTGTCTTTTATATGTGATAGTCCGGACTGCTTCGAGTGACAACATACTAGTATCAGTAATTTCACCTGGGACGCATTTTAAGCTGTGTGGTGGTGAATGGAAAGATCCACCCACTGAAGATGACTTTAAATTCACTTACAAAGTTAAATGTAAGAGGGCTCCTGCAATCACAACAATTACTTTGAACAAGAAACTGCTGAAGAAGCAGCAAAGCAGTTCTGAACTTTTATAAAAGTGTGTGTTAATAACTTCACTTACATACTCTATGTTTCCTTGCAGATGGTTCCACCAAGGTCCCAATCCCTACACTGGTACACAGGACTGGCTCTATTCTGGCAACTACTGGGACAGAAACTACTTTAACTTGCCTGATATTTATTAAAATGCAATAAGGAGCCTGTGACTGATACAAATAAGTCTTAATCTGGTTTAATATTTTCCCTTGTTTTACTTATCTCCTGAAAAAACTGACAAGTTATCAAGCAGAATATTAAGCATCTCTCCACAGTAAATCTGGTGGTACATGATCTGCCATCCCATAGGTAGGGGAATAATTTTTCTGGCTGATGGTGGGTCCTGTGCGGACAGAGTCACCATGGTTTCAAGCTGCCCTGTTTGCTGAATACACCTATATTAGGTCGTGGTGTATGAGGAGTAGAACACCTTCGGCTGTTCTGTGAATACTTTCTTTCATAGAAAACATTGGCACAAGTAAAACTGGTTTTATTTATTGTGACATGGGAATGTCTAAAAGCACACAGAGCAACTGCAATATTCTGGTCTTAGATGAAGAATGATGTGTCACTTTTGTAAAGATTCAATTTTTCATAAAGTTGACTTTTCTTTTACTAAAGGAACTCCCTTGAATCCTGAGTTCTGGTCAGAGATTCCAGAAGCATTCCTGGCTCTGGAGCATTAATGCAGTTGTTTAAGCTGGTAACATTACTCAGAGGTATTTATTCAATGTTTTGTGCAGTGTATTCTGAATTTTGCTCTCCTGTTTTGCTACCAACCTTATGGTTTAAGGAATTAAGAGCCATTTAAATATCTACAGACTTGATTTGAACTGCACACTAGCAACAGGTTTGAAAAGAATCTGTTTCATGCACTAAAAGTTCTGGTGTCCAGCACCACTGTATAAAGAACCTCATCAGTCCAGGATGCGGTGGAACATGGTGGGGGAGGAACAGGACTTGTGTCTGTACTGTGCAAACTCCCTGGGAGGAAGTCTTGTGCATTTCAAAGGTAGTACAGCACCTCAGTGAGGCCTCCTGTGCACAGCTGCTTTACCCCTTTTCAGTGGGGTGCATTCAATCTTAGCATGTAAGTTTATATTGAACTGTGTACAGAGCTTCTAGAGGGCAGGCTGCTCTTTGTACAATATTTTAACTGCTGTCTGGAGGTTAGTGTTAATTGAATAATTTAATTGCTGGTAAATAAAGGCTTCAAAACTTCTTGCATCCTGTCTAAAGCGAGTGGTGTTTGACAGTGCTAATGCTTTCTGAGCAAGCCTACTCCAAAAGTTGCTGCAGTGAAGTTGCAGTGTGCTTCCCTGTGTGGGATGGTTGGCAACCAAGAGCATCCTCCTTGAACATGCAGGTTGCAGCTCTTGATTTGATGGTGGACTGCTGAACTGTTAATGAGGCAATGAGATGCTTTCTATTTTTAGGCTGTGCACTACTAGGATTACCAAGGTAGTGATGCAGAGACATGCGTGCATAGACAAGGGAAAGCCTTTTCTTCGGCAGCCTTTTGTGTGAGGGTGCAGTTCTCACATTGACCTGTATCTCTGAGGCTTATACATACACTGAAGAAGCTGAGCCACTGCAGGGAAATCCACACCAAGTTAACATTCAGGATATTGTGCCATGCTAGGAAAGTATAAAATGCATGAGAATGCTGTGCCAGTTGCTGGCTTTATTGGAGTATTTGCATAATGTATTACAGTGTAGACTCCATTCTTCCTGAAGTCCAAACAGCCTGTTTAAAAAAATAGCGTGGACTCGGTGCCCACAGGAGGGCAGGAGTCCCAGCCCCAGCCTTTGGAACAATGTCAGCAAGAGCTAACACATGCACCCTGGAGCCAAGAAAACCATATTGGTACAGTAGTTTCTTAGAGGTCATCTCTACCCTGCATTGTACTGACATAGGTGCTTTCCATTTACTGACCACTGATGAAGCTGTAGAGCTGGAAGCTGAAACAGGAAGGTGGACACAAAGACCCAAGCTTTCTTACCTGACAAGACATAAGCTTGCTCAGATGATTCCACTTGTGCTGTAGATTCCATTCTCTCAGAATGGCACAATAAATCAGCTGCAGATGGGCTTCAGGTTGTAGCACTTGAGCCTTGCATGTAATTGCTGCTCAATCTTTAACAGAACAGGTCTACAAAGGGAATGATTATTTTCTATGGAAACTGCTCTACATAAGGTGGAACCTCTGCATCCAGCATCAGCTCAATCTCCCAACACAGTGATACAACCTCAGTGGCTGAGGTAACTTCAGCTTTGCTGCAGGAAGGCACAGCCCACAGTGTGCCTTTAGGAGCAGGTGACCATGGTGGTTCTTCCCACCTTCATTTACATAATTTGCTGCATCAGCAGCACCTCCTACTAGTGTTAATTCGCCCTCTGAGGTTTGAGAGTCTTCACAAACAGTCTGCACGCTGGTTGACACATGCCTCACATAATAAAAAGAATCACTGTTACCCAGGACATGGGCAGCAAACTCTGCAGGCTCAGCAGGGGTATACACCAACAGTTTAGGTTCCTCAGGGGATGAAGCCCCATCAGATCCAGGGTGGGATTTACTTTCTGCAATGGAGCTGTCAATTGATGGGTGTTGAGTTCCTTGGAGCTATATTAAATATCACATTCTTCAAGGAACTGCTCTTCCTCTCTGTCAGCACACTTGTCCCTTTGCTTGGGCTCCCCAGAAAGCAAAGTATGTATGTATGTACTCTGACGTCTTCCAGTTCCCTCTGCAGTGGGAGGCATGGTCAGGGGTGCTAGCCAACCAGGGAACCACACTGTGAATTCAAACCCATTCCCTGAATTCACCTTTTTAAAGATAAACTCCACCAACGCACCCCTTGACAAGAGTAACTTTGTGCTTAGTCTTGGGTTACTTCACCCGATCCAACGCTGTAGCCTGTGAAAGCAGAACAGCTGAGTGACTGACACAACAGACTGCAAAGTACAGCACCTGAGAAGTGATGTTCTGTGGTGACCTCTGCCAGAAGCTCAGAGTACACAGCTGGGACTGTAACCTCTTCATCCATCGCAGTATGTGGAAAGAGATGATTCCTTAATACAGCTCCATTCATACTGCAGAACTTCATGCTTGCAATGGCAAAACCTGAAACAAACCTCAACAGCCCCAGGGACAGCATTTGCTTTCCAGCACACGTTTTCCAGCACACAAGATCAATTTATGTACCAATAAAACAAACCCCAGAAAAGTAGCTGCATAGTGCTCTATCTTCAAGGCTACCACCAGATGCATTTCTGAGAATCACTAAGGCAGGAAGACTGTAGGGGCAAGCTGTGATCAGGACTCTGCTGTGGGATAAAAATTTATCCACCAACAGTGCTACAGTCTTCATCAAAGTTGTAAAACCATCATCCACCTACCTGCTCTTGCACTGCTGGATGTCTGCATCTCTAGAAATCCCCAGGGGAATTCCAGCAGCACTGAAGATTTAAGACTCAAGTGTCACTGCTGCTCAAGTATCTAGACTATGTACGGTAACTTTCTTCAGTAAGTAACAAATCCACAAGAGGTCATTCAAAATTAACACAGTATTATATCACTTTCAATTTTAGTTCACTGGAAAGTATGTTAATGGTAAACTCACCATAAAATGCTTCTTCCATAAAAGAATCCTTAGGAAGTAATTTCTCATTAAGAAAACTTCCCACATGACAGCTCATCAGTCCTGGAAAGTGACAACACAGACCATAATATTAAAGATTTAGATACAGATATGCTATGGACTTACAAAATTAGTAAGAACAGCTTTCCTATATGCAGAATAATACATACTTCAAGAATATGTATGAGGACTAGAAAAATAAAGTCACTTCCGGAGTTGGGATAGTAATCTGAAGTCTAGATTTCTGTATGGAGAACATATGGAAGCAACAGGACTTCATAAAGACATTCAACATACCTGGGTGCAGAGGCAGTTACTTTCAGACCGTCCTCAATTAACACAATAAGAAGGTAACTTGTAAATTTGCTTCTCTCGAAGACTTTCAAAATTCTAGGCCTGCAGAGCTCTGCACAGCAAAAGCCTCAAAGATGTTTAAGTGCAGATGTCATAAACCACAGAAAAAGCTACAATCAGAGGTAACAGAAGCATGCATGAACTTACTTAAACAGGCTTCAGCCCCTGACACAAAAGTGTGTCTGTCAAACTTAAGAACAACTATCAGGAAAAAACACATCCGCTCCCAAACTGAAGAGCCAGTCAGCCTAAGACCAGTTTGCCCAGCTGAAGACAATCACCTTGTCCTACCATCCTTTGCCCACCTGCAGAAGTAATGGCTTCCAGATGACATTTAAAGTCTTAGAAATTGGGCAGAAGTTCAGCAAATCCAAGTCCCAAATAAGCCATATTTTTTCCACCAAAAAACAGGCTCAGGTCATTCATTAACTCTTCATTAGATAGTTCACAACAGGTTAATGTTTCACACTGCCTGGGGGCACATGGGGTGTGGGTTTGGTTTTTAACTTGGAATCCCTTTCAAAGCTTCAGATAAATAGGCAGAAGGACTCGCATTTTTTGCAAGCACCATCTTTGTGTTTCTACCTGCCAGAGACTTCAGTAGAATCCTAAGTGGGAGTTTGCATTCATATACAAAAATTTCCATGAAAACCACCTTGTTTTTCATACCAAAGGTACAAAATAGTGTTTTTATTTAAAGTGTCTTTATGTGTTTGACTGTGTCAGCACGAAGTCAGGGCCTTTGCTACAAGTGGGGAAGAAGTGTATGTCCTAGCAGTATAACTAATTAACCTTTTCAATACAGTAAACATATTGCTTTTAGTGAAAAACTAGGAGGCATTTGTTATGTAAATGGTTTTGCTCTGTGAAGCCTGACAATCTCTCTCTCCCTCTTCCCCTCTCAAATACTCAATTCAAACAAGCTTTTTCTTTTCCTCTTAGCCTCTTCACCTGGGAGCCCTTCTGGGCATTTCCTACACATAAGCACAGCTTCCCAAAAAATGACTGAAAATGATCAAAGACCAGTTGGTCCTTCTGAGCTTAACAGATTACTTGATGGGGAAAAGTCACATTAAAGATAAACAGCATTCTGGAAAAAGCAGCAAAGAAGAAGTTAGGGTCTAACAAACAGTAAGACAACTGTACGTGAACTTCCTGTGGCTAAAACACACTGGTGGGTAGAACACAGAAGATAAACAGGTCATGAAAATCTTGGGTGACCAAGCAAAGGTTCTGAGCAGCAGCAGGGAGGCAAGATGCAGCTCTAATACGCACCTACCCTGGGTCCAGTTTGGGGGCCCAAATATACATTAAAAAAAGAAGTGGTCAAAACTAGAAATAATTTAGTATTTAACTCTGGAAAGCCTGTCTCAAGCTGAATTTCTTACTGTCTCAAGAGAAACAGTGGTTTTGGTAGCTTTAATACTACTTCACTTGTTTGGGATTGCAGAGTTTTTCTTGAAAGCAATTGCTGCCACTGTTATTTATTTGTAATGATGACTGGAAAGGGAACTGGAGTCTAGTTTATGGGCTCCCCTGCTTTGACTCCACTGGTCAGTTCAACTGGACCCTCCTAACACTACATATAGCCCTATGCTAGCCTAGCACTTGCTCCCATTCAAACTTCAAACAGTTACAGCAATTTTTAAACACAAGTAGCATCAGTTGTTGGAAAGACAATCACATTGCTCTAAACTGAAAAGTAATTCAATACAACATTTGGGGTATTTTATTTAAGAACAAAGCGTAAGTGGACTATGAAACAAGCATTCAAAGTCAGAAGAAATTGAAGTGCTCGCTTTAGAGCAAATCAGAAACATTTTTCAAAGGTGTAGGAATACAACAAATACAATTGTGTGTGGTTCTTTTTCTTTAATGAAGAACAAGTAAAGCTGATGTCTTAAAAACACATCTTAAATCTTGTTCGCTCTATAGCTGATCTCAACATGACACATGTAACTCACTTTCTAAAGCAGGAGACTATAATTATACTGGAAGAACAAATGCTGAGGTAATTGCTGACTAGAAATCTTTGTTACAGAGTCACTTGACATCGCAGTTTTCCCAGTGCTTGGTATCATTTTGTTCAGGAGGCCACCAATTAAGAGACAAATTTGAGGAGCAAGGGAACAAAAAACTCATGTCCACGTTTCTTTTTTTTTAACCCAGAAATATAAAAGTGCAAGTTCTGTAAATCAACAACATTTACAGTACATCACAATAAATATGCCACCTTGTGATATCTAAAAACTCTAGTTATTTGAAATGAGTCATATTGAGATAAAAACTGCATCGACAGCAACAAAAATACCCGACCCAGTAAAGATAAGTTTTAATGTATTAACTAGCAAGATGCATATTCCATTATTGCTATTAGACCATGCCTCCGAGTTCCAAAGTATAAAAACTTAGCAGTTTACAGAAAATACCGTTGAAATTTCTCTCATCACAGGCACAATCTAACATAAAAAATAAATTTTGACATTTACAGTGTAGGAGATTCTCCTACGAGGGGAGGAAAAAAAATAATACAGAAACAGATAGTTCTAGTTCAGTGATGATTCGCTAAATCCACAGAAAAGCTGCAATTTGCACAGAGTTAAACTGTTATATGAATATATAGTGTCTCTCCATACCCACTCCTGGCCTGGTGAGAACAAAAGGCCTTTTAGTACATTTACTACAACTTGCTAGCTACCTCTGAGTATGCAGACCTTAGATATCCCAACACAAATCACATGCAGGTGCTTTGTGTCCTGAACAGCCTAGTCTCACATTATACTTAAGCAGTGCATTTAAAAGGAATTTTGTCACTAGCTGTATCCTTTCTAACTGTGTCTCTGATTGCAAAACAGTAAAAGTCAGATAGGACAAAATAAGATTTCAAGTACATTAAAGCCCATTTTTAAAATCATTACTGAATTCTAAGTAGTCACTATATATACACAATGTATTGTTTTCTAGTCAGTACTTACTTGGATTGACCAAATAAGGTTGAACACTCATTCATGACTCAGTATTACTGTCAAAGTTGAATAAAAAAAACCAAAACAAACAGTGCACTACCTGTAACACATCTGGATTATAGAAAAATAAAACTGCTTTTGTAAGAGTTAAGAGTCTCTCCTCTCCTTCAGGAACTGCAACAGAAGCATTTACCGCTCTAGGAATGCCTTTCATAGCAGGAACTGAATATTTCTAGAGAAAAATAGAAGTGTCTCAACCATTTCATCTGGCCCACCAAATAGGGTATTACTTTTTTCCTCCATATCAGTCTTGCTTTGGATGCAACCTCAAAAGCAAATCAATGAAGGTTAGGTGTGGGCAAGGTCTAAAACTTTGGCAACGTATTTTACAAACAGGTAAGGGAAAAAGAAAAAAAGTTTAAGCTAAGGAATTGTTTAAGGCAACCTGACCAAAGTAAATATAAGGCTTTTGGATAACTACTTCCAAGAATACCCAGTTTTCTTAGCTTTGCAAACTAACACAATTCTACTAACTTTCTGGTCAGATTTCCATTCATAAGCTTCTTTAAAAAAATATTTACCTTCCTAGAATATAATATTAACTGAATATAAAACATAAGGAGATGCTACATATTACGGACAAAGGCAAAAAGAAAAAAGCTACAAACGGGCACGCAGATGGCCAAGAATTAAAAATTATATGGTCATGATAAAAGATCCAAGCTCTCTGAGGTATTTCAGTATCTTAACGCCACAGGTTTGGAACGCCACAGGTCTACCATACAGAGACCTAGTACTTTCTCGTGAGACCTCATTTGGAGTATTGTGCACAGTTCTGGTGTCCTCAACTTAAGAAGGACATGGAGCTGCTGGAGCACGTCCAGAGGAGGGCCACGAGGATGATAAGAGGGCTGGAGCACCTCCTGTATGAAGACAGGCTGAGGAAGTTGGGGCTGTTCAGCCTGGAGAAGAGAAGGCTGCGTGGGGACCTCATAGCAGCCTTCCAGTATCTGAAGGGGGCCTACAAGGATGCTGGGGAGGGACTCTTCATTAGGGACTGCAGGGACAGGACAAGGGGCAACGGGTTCAAGCTTTTACAGGGGAAGTTTGGATTAGATATAAGAAGTTCTTTACAGTGAGGGTGGTGAGGCACTGGAATGGGCTGCCCAAGGAAGTTGTGAATGCTCCCTGGAGGGGTTCAAGGCCAGGTTGGACAGAGCCTTGGGTGACATAGTTTAGTGCGAGGTGTCCCTGCTCATGGCAGGGGGGTTGGAACTAGATGATCTTAAGGTCCTTTCCAACCCAAACCATTCTATGATATCATGGTATTGGTGTAATTATCAAAGTAAATTTTTGGGTTTGTGTTTTGTTTGGGGTTTTTTTATACCTTTAAGAGATCACTGCTATAAAGATTCAGCAGCTTGAATGAAAAATATGTAAAACTACTCTGTCCCATATATTTAATGTAATATTCAAAATATTAAGAGCAGAAATAAGAACAGCCCATCCCATAATTGCATGTCAAACAATTTAAGTATTTGGCTAGAATGTACCAGAAGCAGAGATCCTAAATATTGGCATTATTTGTATCACAATTCTGAGCTGGATTGGGAGGGAGAAATGAAGAATGGAAGGAGACGTGAAGTTTAAAATTCACGGATTAGTCACTGACGTAAGCCACTAAAATTTAGTAAGATCTGCTTTTTGTGGCTCAGCAGCTTTTGTCTTTCTGTATACTGGCTAACACTTGAGGGGAAAAAAAAAAAAAGTGTTCTGACCATTCCCAACTTCAACATTTATACCGATTACTTTTATTGTATTATTTTAATTAAACCAGAAGTGCTCCTCTTTCATTTCAGATCTAGATCTATTTTAAAAGGTAGAAATCACACCTGGCAATATTGTTGAAATAAATCATGTGTGCTTATTTAGGCTTTCCCACAATGTTACAAGCAATTGACTTCAGCTTGGTTTAAACAAAATAAAAATTGAAGAGTTAAAAACACAAGGTCACTTAACCTTCTTCCTGGTTGATTTACTTTTAGTTAAAATCATAATGGTTTACTAAGCCATACCAACCCTGACCGTACTAGGAAAGTGTCTCTGGCACAAGTGGTTTTCAGAAGAAAAGCTGGTCTTCCCAACAGCTTTTTCTTCTGCTTCATCTTAAAGTGCAGAAACTGTGGGAAAGGATAACAAGACTTCCTGTCCGTCACTGTGGAACTACTTCCCTTAGAGAGGCTAAGGCTGCGTGTATGCGGACGTGCAATCTGTTCTCAAAGTCATAGCCTGTAAATTCCTCCTGGGGGGTGGAAAAAAAAGAAAAGCATGTAACTATTAGCCTCCTTCACTGTAAGACATGAAGATAATTTTACTACTAATGCTTAAGAAGTCATGTTACAAAAGAGACTGAAGAAAAGAGGTGAACCAGATTCTGTGTGTTGCAATTACTGAAAGCAACAGAATTATTACAGAAATTCCAAGTTGGTGAAGAGAGCAGAAAGCTTCCATTTCCAACATGCTGCCTGGATCCCAGGTAGTTGAACAGCACCCAGAAAGTTCTGCAAGTCCAAAACCTCTAGCAAATCCCAACGTGCCCAAGGCAGGAACCAGTTGGAATAGGTAAGGAGTGGAGAGTTGTCATTTTCAAACTTTCTGTAGCCAAATCTTAGTTGAAATACTTGGCAAGGTTCTAACACTCCAGGAGAGGTCACTAATGTGGACTCTCCTGGAGTGCCCTCATGTGCTATGACTGACCTAGAAACACATGTCTACATAGCATACATAAATATATATTTTATACATTAATGTATACCTACATGATAGTGTTGTGTTGTAGATTATAGATAAGGGACACCAACACACAACATCCACATACACCCTACCCCAAACTCCCAAAAACCCTCATCTCGGAAAGAAACATTTGAAAGTGTCATAGTTTTTACCTTGGCTTGGAGAAGTAAAGTCTTGCCTCTTGGCACAGTCTACAAAAAGACAAACATTACATTAGAAATGCACTCCAAATATTACAGAATATAACTTAAGCATAAGGCCTGGTCAGTCTGGGACAGTATTTCTATCTTGAAAACAAGGTATTGAGCAAATAAAACCCTCTCAATCCTCAAATTAGGAAACCAGAAACACTACTGAAGCACCCAAGAAATGCAGTATTACATGTTTTTAGTCTTCTACAGAAAATGAGAAGATTACAGCTTTAAATACAAGTTGCTACTGGTGATGGTGAGCTACAACAATGCACAGGGAAACAAACAAGACTACAGGTAAATGACTAACTGATCAATAGAGTAGTTTTTGTTTCTTAACCAAATTTTAAGCCATTTATTTACAAAACAAGCTACCAGATTTTGAGCATTAAAAGTGCTTCAGAAATCTCAATTTCAAGCTCTTAAGGAAAAATACAGTATTTTCAGATTAATAGTTACTGCTGAAAAAGCTCAATGTTTTATTTCTTCTCATACGATAAACGTTTACTCTAAGCCTTAGAAATAAATAATTAGCTGTCTGTTAAGAGACAAAAAAAAAATGTTCTTATTCAAATATATCTGAGTATAAACATATTTTAGACACTGAATTTAACCAATATAAGACATTTACAAGGAAAAAAATAATCTGTAAACTTGCTGACATAACCATATTAAGAATCTTCCAGAACTTACTAGAATTAAGTTTAAAATAACAAAGATGTTTGATTTACCACATTATCTGAATCATGTAATTACAATAATTTTAAAGTTAAGTAAATTTAACAGCATGCTTTTTATACTAAAAATACTTTATACCTTTTATACTATAGATATGCATGTTCGTATCTATGCATGTTGTTCACGTCTTTAATACACTCAGCCTCTCAGGTAAATGTGTTTTATAAAATCCTATTCCCTTCTGTTTCTCATCCATTATAGAGCTCTCACATGACACCTCAGCTAATAAATGGAATTTTCTATAAACAGCATCCAGTCGCCTCTAATTCTAGCTCTTGCTTTTCCCCACCCCATCCCACTTTATTCAAGTCAAGCATCATTTACCTCCTCATTACCCGAGCGCCACAAGAGGGAGTTTCCTGCACGTACTTCATATACTAAGCTCTACCGTAGCTTCTCAGTACAGCTACAAGCCGAGGCTTGTTCAGTCCTCAACAGCATGAACCACTTTTGGTTACTGTGTGCAGTACTATGTGTGAAGCAGGAAGGAAGGAAGGAAGGAAGGACGGCTTCTACATTCTCAAAACCTTCAGATAACCCACCACACAGTCTTGAGACACTTGATCAAATTTAAATACGAACACCAAACATTACTGCACTCAGAGCTCCCTACCAGGCTTCAAGGCCCCGTTTTAAGTCCATAGGGCAGCAGCACTTTCAGGAAAGAAAATATATTTTTAAAAGCATTTGCTTCTTTTGTCACAATAATCACTTCTATTGAAAAACTTTCTTTTCCTTCCCTCCTCAGATGACCAAATCTTACAAGATTAATCACAGCTGAAACCAGAATCTTAAGAACACAAGACACTATCAGCCCAGCTACCTCATGCACTACACATAAAGCAATGGGTGGGTTCAGGTCATTAACTTGTAACTGCTTCCCCTAAGTTGCAACCCGATTCAGGAAGTACTACACAAAGTGGTGTGGCATAAACTCCAGGTAGTGGTGTTTGAGGAAGGAAGTAGCACCAAGAGTGGTGTAGAAGTCACCCTAGTTTAAGATTCTCTGGGCTCCCTAGGAGACAGGGTACGTGCAAAGACTTGAACAATCAAATGTATCATCAGCCAAACCATCTGGACAGTTTGAAGGCCAGGTGGATTATTTTGCCATTGATCCTGAACAACAAAAGCTTCACTATTCAGGGTGAAAGACAAAACACCAAGTCAAACAGCTTTAACAGAATTTAAGTTACTGGAATCCCTTTACTTCCACATCCCCTGCAATGAAATGCTACAAAGGTATGCGTGCCCTCAGTCCAGCTAGGTTTCCAAGATGCACTGATGTGCAAGATTAGGAAGATACTTGTTCTAAGAGTGGGGATGAATAATCCCTAAATAAAAAGACTCCTGACGTAACATTTTTCCAAAAAAAAGTTTGATCCCCAAAACTTGGAGCTATTTTAGGAAGGCATCAAATTCTATTTGGAGAAGATAGCTATAGGTAAACTTTCAAGACTGAACAGCATCCCACAGAAAATTAAATATATAAGAAAAGGATTCTAGGCATTCATCACACTATATACCACCTGCAAACAGCAAATCCCTGCATACCCAAGGCATTATTGTCAGACCTCTGCTGCCACCAGCAGCAGGAACACTAAGGCGAGTAAAAGGAGAGAGAGGTCTTTCTGTCTGGAGGGGTGACAAAGTATTTCCATACACCACTATTTATATATACTGTTTCTGTAAGGCATGTATGAAAAAATGAGCATCATGGCATGATCCAAGAGATGAGAACTGAAGTCTTTGTGGTGCTTTCTGATGTGCTAATTAAAATAATCAAAACAATGTGGTTCTACACTCAAAATTCTTGCCTTACTGCTTGCTGTAGTTTTGCAGATATGTTTATTTTGCTGTTAAAGACAGACACGAATAATGGTCAGGAATGTAACAACTGCCCTGAAATATCCCAGAAACTTCCAGGCTCTGTTTGTTTTATTTATTTGGAAATATAACCCAGTAAGAGCAAAACAAGTCACTGCAATGTTACCATCAGATACACTGAGCTGCTCAGAATGTCCTTATAGCTCTCGATATTGAAAAATCAGATGTTGTTACCTAAAATGCATTTCATTTCTTGCTTTGCAAAAAAAGCCAAAGTAGTAAGTTTCTTCACATTAGATATAAAACAGATTTGTAAAACTTAGTATACATTATCATCTCTAAACTTTAATAGTTTGTATAGGGGTATGTTGACTCCCCAATCTAATTTTAAGGAGTTTATAAATAGGTTATTACCTCTGGATTGTCTAACAGAAGACAGCCAAGTTCATAGCAAGCATATGGCTGGACATACAAGTTGTTCTGACGGCACAGTTCATCTTTAGCAGCTCGCTGAAAGAACTATAAAAATTAAAGAAAAAAAAAAAACAAAACCCAAAGATTGCAGTAATACATTAAAATTGACTGCTTGATACTAAAGAAAATCCAAACAGAAGCACCATTCATTCAACTTTAAGCACTAGATATTAGCCCAAGGTTAAAATGAGAACACATTAAAAATTTCCAATGGTAGAGATTCTTTCAGCAAGGACACACATATTTACCAACGTTACTGCATCAAGGCAGTAAAATCCAAACAAACAACTCTAACATATTGACTGTTTCAAGACTACTCCAGCATCATACTGCAAAATATTAGATCTAACAAGGATCCTTAACATTAAAGTACCTAGATTATTTAAAATATGCTTGAAAGAAGGAAAATAAAAAAAAGGGGAGTGGGGGGGAAGAAGATTTTGAGCCAGCATCAGCTCCCTTGTTGCTTCTGTGAATTGCATTTTATTATGGGGAGGGGAGGAAAAAAAAAGTTGAATTTTCTTTGTTGAATAAACTAAATCCAGCAGAGCAAGACCTTTTCCGCTGTTCTTCCCAGCTTCCCCTTAGCTCTTGCTCCTAACAAGCCACTTTAGCTGCCATGTTCCAATCAATAGCACTGCAAACTAATGGGTTGCCTAACACACTTACTCAACAATATTCAACAGAACAGCTCATAAAATAGGATTAATGGTGGAAATTATCATTTAATAACTTACCTGAACGGCGTCTTCAGAATTTCCTAAGCATTTATGTATGGCACCAAGAAGCAAATTCTTTAAACCAACAGCTGATGAATCATCAACATCCTGACAAGCTTAATGGAAAGATTCCAGTAAACAAACAAGAAGGACTTAAATCCTTTCTTAGACAAGAATTGTGGTCTACAGTGACTTCTAGTCTGAGGATTAAAATTAACCAGAAAAAGGAGATGCCAGTAAACTTAATATAAATCAACGTAATTTGGTTCATTTTAAATAAAACCAGTTTTGCATGAACCACGTCAAGCAATCTGTCACTCACAAGTACAGTTCTTAACAGGAATGAATGGGCTGCTGTCAAATGCAGTTGGTGTTCTTCTCACAAAAAGAGAACTCATTTCTCTACTGGTCTTTGAAATACACACTAAAAGGTAAAGTTAAGATACAACCACCTCTTCCTAGTGTTACGGGAAACTGGCTTGTCCCAGATATTGGAAGGAAAATACACAGTACGAGTTATATGGAGCACAAGGCAAGAAGTTCAGGCAAAGCTGATTTGTTCTGAACTAAAGCCAAGTGATAGGCACACAAAAATCTGTACTGGACTTAAACCCCCAGACTAGAGTAGTTTGGCATCACAGTTCTCAATGTTGATGAAAGGATAAGGCTTATCTGCCACAACTTAGCTGGTCCACAATCTAGGGACAGACTGTGCCTCAGCTGAGTAGCCCTCTGTTTCCAGGAAGAACAGAATCATGAGGCACATAACAGTCTCTAGATTAATTTGGCTCTATTTTGATCAAGCCTATTAGCACCAGCTCTGTTAAATCAAGGCTAGTTCCATGAGGAGCCATTTGCGCTTGTCTGCACTGTTACCTATAAAAAGGCCAGGGTACTGGGAGACCTGTAGGGCTCTTCATCCCATCAGGAGGGGCTGAACTGCTGTGCCTGGAGCAGTAGAGCTCTTTTAACTTCACATTCAGCCTCATCTCATAAACCCTGCCAGATCTTAACTAGCTCTGCATTCACAACACAGTTAATCCACAACCCAAATAAGCTACCTATGAACAAGTAAGAGTTGGCTGTATGAAGCATTTGGATATTACACAATACACAAGGCTGTCAACTCTTGCTTGTCTTGCAAGTCTGAAGTTACTTGGCATTGTACTTACAGAGATACATGTGGATACAAGCTAATTCCTTTAGGTCAACTTCTAGCCCTGACAAAAAGCCTGGAAATAGCCCTGCACATTATGCTCCCATTGTTCAAGAGAAGAGGAAGCAAATTAAAATAAAACAAATAAAATCCCCTGTCATCTCACCGTTCTTAAGTACACATATGGCACAGCAGTAACGCTCTCATTGCGCAGAAAATCTTCAACCAGGGATCGCTGATGCAGACACATCCGTCAGTGTCATACAAGAAGGGTATCTCTGAACTGTAGTCTGTATTGCTACTTCACATTAAAATGTGAACCGCTGGCTAGGAGCTTAGAGAAGGAAGACTTACACTGCTTCTGAGCATGCAGGAGAGAAGTACAGCCTCTAAAGATGATTGTTCTGAAGGCAAATGACACACAAAAATCCTCAAATTTACTCACTATATCTAACTTGAAAGCCTTCACCATTCTCTTCAGGACTAGAAAACTAGGGATCTGAATATAACCCTCTGTCATCCAATTTAAATGGAGAAATTATCTTAAATAAAAACCAGAACAAAACCTCATTATTAGCCCTTACTCTCAAAGACTGGTAGTTTTCTAGCTAAACATGAAATCCCCAAAATTTCATAATTACAGGCTAAAAAAAGGAAGTATCTTGATGGTAGAGGTTTTTGTTTTATTTTCTAAATGAGCAGATAACAACCTGAAACTCAGGTTTCAGAATGTTTGCAGAATGTAAATCAGATCATTGGACGGAAGGTGGAGTATGGAAAACTTCACGATAAACACAGCTGTCATAAGCTTCATGTGACAGACAAAGACATCTGGAGACTAAGAAAGAGCCAACCATAAAATGCTCCTTTCACCACTAAGATGGTCCCAGCAGCCAAGATGAACAGAACCCTTACGTCATGGATGACCTCACAAGCTATATATTTTGGCTTATAAGAAAACCAACATGCAGAAATGAACTGGCAGGGGTTTTATTTTGTAGCTGGGTTTAAATAAGTTAAATTTTGCTATAACTAAACTTAACTAAGTCAAAGTAAGTAAAGTAACTAAGTAACTAAGTTAAAGTAACACTAAGTTAAATTTGCTGTAACTCTAATCATAATTATTTGAACAATAACTATGATACTATTGTTTCATTTTAAACAATGGGCAAATGCAACTGATTAAAAAACCACTATAGGCAGCAGGCAGTAAAACTTCTCCCAAACCTATAAAAATGGTAAAAATGAAGCACTAAGCTGAATCTTAAAATGAGTTGTTACGCTTTTGTTCCTCAAACTGTTTTGCTATGGCACACGCACACAAGTTTAAATTTTCAGTCTGCAACAATCAACTACTCCACATAACAGAAGAAAATGATACATCTCATTAAAAAAAAAAAATAGAGAAATCAAGAAACCATATTATACCTTGGCTCATGTGCTGTAGGTTCGAGAGGGAACAGTTTGGAAGGGCTTTCCATAAGTACAATACTTCAATAGATGCCAAGACACAGAGTTCTTTGGTTGGCATTTGCTTTCTAAATCTATCTGCCTGTAAAGTGGGGAGAAGGAGGGAAAAGAGATCTGTCATTTATCCTTTTATAGGGAACATAATATTCACAAACAATGTATCACAAACAGTAATTCTGTTTCATCAAAGCATCCAACAATTTTATTAAAATACAGTCAGTGGCAACTTATCTTTAAGTCTGAAAAAGCAAAATCTTTCAATTAATTTAAGGGCTTACATATTGACCAAAATTAAAGCCTCCTTGTATGCAGCCTGATTTGTTTTATTGTATTTCACAGTTCCAAGTACACACTGACTGGATGCTGAAACAGTAACATCTGCAAGAGCATCAGTTGGGAGGTATTTCTTCTAGCTTTCAAAAAGAACTAAGGCTTTGACAAACAAGACAAGATAAAAAGGAGTAAGAAAGGCAAAGATAGAAGGAAAATGTATTTTTATCTTTAATAATTACTTTAGTTGCAAAGCAAATAGCTAATTCACATTTCCTTTGCTGGGTCCTTAAAATACATGACATTTATTTTTCCACAGGTCCAACACAGCAAAAAACAGATACATCCTTCAAAAATAAATACTGGTAAAGAATCCAATAAAATTATCAAGTGTAATTACGGTACTGAAACAAGTTAGCTTATGCTAAACCAAACCTTTTTCACTGAAAATTGTTCAATCTGATTGTTTTTCCTTTTGAAAAGCTTCTGAACTTCCTTAAACACATTCTGAGCACCATTGACATCACCAGTGGCTCCTTGACATACTAAAGAGCACAAACAAAAATGTGTTAACGCTACTGGGATATGAAACAGGAAACATGAAGATTAGATATTATACAGTCACAGGAAAACACACTCTCACATCCAAAAAGGATCCAAACCTGAGATTTGACAAACATGCAAACCCCACCTCTCCCAAGCACCCCCCGTAATCATTAAGAAGTCAGTACTCTTTTCTTGTATCCATTAAAAGAACTAACACCACCCAATCTCTAAGGATTTATTTATAAATCTTTGCAATACAGTTATGTGACCTGTCACTACATTGACAATCGTAACTATCAACACTGGGGGGGAAAGGTATGCACATGCATGTACATGCAAGTTTACATTCTATAAAACCCCCAAAATTAAGTAAGTCTGCCATAAAGGTGCATAAGCAGCAGGTAGGGTTGAAGACACTACGTGCACTAGTAAATACCCAAAACAAACGTGCCAAAACCTTATTGCATCACTGATTTATCACTTACCCAACACATCAATTATACTCACCTGCTGTTAAATAAGCATAGTAGCACTGGGACCACCTGGATTCATTTTTAAGCCTTTCAAAGGATTCAAATGCATCTTTGAAATTCATCTCTATCATGCTGCACCAACCTAAAAGCAAGACTAATTTAACTTCAGAGAACACACAGTAATTCATATTTAGAGTCAGTGTTACTGAACACACAGCCTGCTATGAGAGCTGGAGCTAGTTCAACATTTATAACAGTAACAGGAGAAGTTAAACCCAAAACAAACCAATGAAACACACTTAAAGCCTGGTTTGAATTTACTGGGAAATGTTGAATTATAAGATTCCATATAAAGCAATGAATCCAATTCAGAGCAACAAATAATCTATACAGACACCAAAAGCTCTCCTTTTAATTTAAACACCATATTTTGTAGGATGCTGAAACTTACAAAGCTACCACTAGCTCCCTTGTTCCTCCCCACTGTGACAAGATCTCTTAACAAGACACATTTAAAGCTTGAAGCAACATTATCTTCATCACTTTAAAGACTTGTATGCAAATTGAGCACATATTGCTATTGATAGAAGAAAATGAACATGAAATATAGGTCCTGAAAGCTGTGAAGCTTCACTAGGCTGATTTGGTTTTGGCACAGAAATGGCGATTCTACAGACAAATCAGATTAACTAATTTCTCCTTTTAAATAATATTCTGGAGATGAACAGTTTGCCCTTGATTCTACTTGTTGAATTCTACTTGCCTAAACAAGACAGAATCATTACCACAGTCCATCCAAGACAAAAGATGGTATTCTAAAGCCTTTTTTAAAAATCCTAATAAAAATAATCCAATTTTTTTATTGAAGTTGCTAGTGTAGACTTGAAAGTGAGTGTAATCATATCCAACTTACCTATTTCATATAAGCAGACATGTTGAATCTCCCTTTGGTCTGTTGCAAGTTCCAAAGCGGTATGAAATGAGGCCAAGGCACTATTGATCTGACACTAACAAAAGTGAAATAAAGAAAAAAAAAAAAAAATCAGATGTCTGAAATTTAAAATTTGTTGGAAATTTTGATTTTGATAAAACATTCAGATTTCTATTAATAGGTATTTTAAAATAACTATAGTTAGCAATATTAATATTGAAGTGTCTCAGACTGCAGACACTGATTTGATCAGGAAGTCACAACATCCCATTGAAAGGAAAACCTCCAAATTAACTTCAGACTCCACATTATTTTAAATAAGCTAAAACCCACCATAAAGCTAATAGTTTGGAAAACAGCCTATATTAATTCAATATACCAGCTCCACATTGCAATTCCTTTAGCAAAATTCCCTTCTCCCAGCTCTCTCAACCTGATCACTGTTGAATGGATATCTGGGCAAATTATGACAGTCTTTATTTACAATAATAAATAAGCCTCTTAAAGAGGTCCCATAGTGAGCAGATTTTTCCATATATTTCGTATTCATGATATGAAACGTAATACAAAAGACAAATTATAAGAGATGGGAAGTAAGAACTACTAATACAAAGCAACTCAGCTTTATATTTAAATGAAACTTCAGATAAGAATGCAAAGTGTGTGCTTGCAAGGTTCTAATAATGAGTTCCACCATGTGCAGCAGTAAAAATTTAAGACATACGGTATGGAACTTGTACTCTGAAAGTCACATGAGAAGCGCAGAACACTACAGAATTTAAAAAAGCTGGGAGGGGGACAGTAGAAAAGTTTAATACTGTAATAAAGATCACCAATAATTTGCAGATCAAATTTACAATTTCATGATCATCTATCAACCTTAAAAATCAGCATCTGTATTCGTTCTATTTGCTATTATGTTTGAAATTGGTTTTGTACAGTAAGCTTTTGAGTAGTTTCATTTCTACACTTATAAGTCATTCCGCCTTTAAAAGTCATATTTTTAGCATTTACTGGTTTTCCCAGTCTAGGATGGGACTTCACCGTAACAATCACCATAAAGGGAGTTTTATTAGGTTCATCCATAGACACACTATTTATCCTGCTTTAACAGTGTTCCTGTATTTATTCTCACATACAATTATAATAATTTAATTTATATGACAGAAAAATCTTTACGCCACACAGCTGGCTAAGCATGTAGGTGAAAGAAACCCTTGAAAAAGTAAACCTGTCATCATACACAAGCATAACTGAATTCAGTAATTCCTGCAAAAATCTGCAGCAGTGTATCTTAAGACCACACACATACAGAGCTCTAGAGAGTTTATCAGATTTTGTTATTTGTCTCATCAGGGAAAACTGGTTTAGTTGCTAAGAAACAATTTAACCATAAATCATATATATTGCATCAAGAAAGCAGAACTGCCAGCAAAGGGATCCACAGCTGTACCACAATATAAACATTGTACACTTAGGAAATAAAATAGTGATTAGACTTAAGATGCTTGTTGGCATGGCAGAAGAATAGACTATACAAAAAGACAGGCAAGTTGTATTTGCCCCCAAGATAACTAGGGAGCCTGAGCAATGAACACCTTGTTTACTTTTGTAGCAGCGCATTTTCTCCACTACATATTACCCCACTGATGCTACAACATGCAACATGACTACCTGGAATGTGTTACAAGCCCCGACTTACAGGTAAAACAAAACAGTTCAGTAAACCTGTTTTGAATGCTTCTGAGGGGAGAGAAAAAAAAAAAAATCTAAATATTCAGTCCTCTGTGAAGATACTCTGCCCTCTAAAAAACTTAAAACTGCGTTTCACTTATTTGTTGGGCATGTTATTCCACACAATGACTAATGGCAGTTACATCACTGTCTGTAATGCCATACACCAGCCTGGGGCAGCGTATGAAATACTGACCGTCTAGTATTATGCAAGTCTGGTTAGTTCAATCTTCTGTAATTTATTTCTCTGACTACATCACTCAAGTGTTTTGACGTCTGCTTAAGTTTTCCTTAAGCATCAAGCTCAGTAATTGTGTTGCTCAGTAAGTACGTTTCAGAGATATTCCTTAATAATTAAAGTTTTAATCATCTCCAGGGACTGCAACATGCTAGAATATGAGTTTCCACTCCTAGTGTTAATTCTTAAAATGAATTACCACCAGTATAATGTTTCAGAGAATAAGCAGAATTATAAAGTCCCAAGAGTCCATGTGTATAACATCATGGCTGACACTTGAAATTCATATTCGTGAGATTTAAACATATATATATATACGCACACACACACACATACATACGCACAGGCACATTTGTAATTCCTTCAACAGGCATCACCTATGCCTCTCTTAGACATAATAAAAGACAGAAACACAATTGGCAAAATGTGTAATATACAGAACTACATAACCATAAAAAGGATTATTAGAACATTTCATGACTTCAAATTAAAACCAAAACTAAGCATCTACAGAGTTTACTGAGCAAGGCAGCTTCCTGAGCCAACACATGTTTCCCCACAGAGTTGTTCTGAAATCTCAGGATGCTTTCCCTCTCCCAGGTTCTCTCTATTCTTGATCAGCACTATGAATTTTTAAGGCTTTTAAGAAGTCATGCTCATTTTTAAGGGGAAACCAGCAAACTATATCTAAAAGAGGACAATGTGCATTGGAGGATACTATGGAAATTTCAGTCTCTATAGTCTATTCCCTAACACGCACATGCCCCAGACACCCCCTCACCATTTTATCCTTAAGACACAACAGAAAATCAAAATAGAGTAAAACTAGGATTCTGTACTTTATAGCCTAGAACAAACAACCAGAGGAGCCCACACAATTGCTGAAAATAAACTCTGACATTCATTACACAAGCTCTGAAATTTCTTTACTTAACACATCACTGTGACTTTATTGCAGAAAACTCATTTAAGACTCTTTAATGCTTGTTATTACTCTTGCCCTCAGACTACTTTTCTGTGCCACATCTTCCCACCCCTAAATAAGAATAATATCACTGATACCAAGATGCCTACGAAAGGCAGTGAAACACAGGAGTGCTTGTCAGCATTACATTTAAGCCTGCAACACCACCCTCCACATCAAACAGTGTACGCCCAAATGTACTGGTGTTTTGCCCGTCAGCTGGAGTACTTGGTACTTTTCCCTTCAGACTCTTAAAATACAGTTATACCAACTGAACTCTATAGACCAAGCCTCAGAAGCTAAATTTTCTGCCCCAGCCCCAAAGATTTGTTGTCGTTTACATACACACATCTGGAATCTGTTCCCAATCAAAGAAAACCTTGCCCAGTTCATGATTTTGCCAAACACTATTTTTGCTTTATACCCTTACCACTCTCCAGATGAAGCCATCAATCTATTTAACTATGTCCGAGTGGGGTGATTTGTATTATTCAAAAAAATTTGATGAAGATTTTTTTTTTAATTATGCGGTAGAAATAAGTAAGATTCAGAACACCACCTTTAACTCCTCCCACTATATGCCCATATTTCACTACTGGACACAATATCACACTCGAATAGTCTAAATCACAAGTAAATTGGTATTTATTAACATAATTATAATACTAGACAATACACATTTAGAAAATGGATGGCAATATTTTATTTTCACAGTAATTAGAAAGGCCCAAGGCTACAGCCAGAAACTCTGAATTTCAGAACAGTGGGTTTCAGCAGCTATTGTACTAATTACATTTTAAGTACCCTTTAGGCACAAGTACAAAACATTATTCTCACTTGGTTTTAATGGCTTAAGCTTACATGAAACATCATTATCAGCTTCAGCAGAAAATACTTCAAAGAGAAATACTTGAGGCTGGAATACACAGTATACCATCATAAGTCAAGCACATGAGTATGTCCATAAAAACAGCCTAAGTGTAAAAGTCAGGAAAAATACTACTTTTAATATGCAGTCTCTTAACTTACTCTTTGAATAAGAGAGACATGTGATCAGTCTACCAGTGCAACCTTTAACTTTCCGGTGCACTTTCATTCCAGCTTTTTCCCAGATCCTCCTCCTCTCCTTTCCCTCAACTCATTCATTTCAACAGTCTCCAAAGGCTTTCAGATTCATTTCTCAAAAATGTGAATCTGGGAAAAAAGTTGAAAGATAATTTGGTCCATGTTTATAGTACCTGTAAGGCTACTTCTTTAGAAAACCAACGTCTGTTAAGGCTTTTATTGACTAATATTCATACATGCTTCTTGGTGCACAGAGCACTATAGAGTCACATACTCTTCATTTGTCTTTCATAGCACTGTCACTGTGAAATCTTCCTTTCTCCTCGACTGCCTCCCTTGGCAATTATCTCCTTTGTCAGATCTGTGTCTCGCTGTCCAGTCTTTCATTACTGCTCTGCTTTTTCAAGTTTCCCTGCCTCCAGGTGTCCTGTCCATGGCTGCACTACACTCCTTCCTGTTTATTTTCCTCCCTAGAAAAGTAAAAAATGCACGCATACAGATCTATAGGTGTATGCAGACTTGCTAGTAGAAGCTGAATATACATACCATCAGCTGAAACGCAGGATTGAAGGCTATAAAAAAAAAGATCCAATGGACTGAATGCTAGGAGGCTGTAATAGAAAGCCTATGATGACCACTACTCATCTGTACTTTCAGAACACACAAGCTCTTTTGTATAACAACATCTAATTAAATTTTATCACAGAACCGTTAAAAGATAATACATGTTGAAGACCATAAAATAAGTAAGCTTCATCTCAAGGTATACTTTTAGGTTAAAGCACAGACTTCCCAATTTCAGTAAACCATCTGAAAATAGCATTTCTGTGCCAGCTGGGAAATATTTAAACCCATCTGTGTATTAATAATTTCAAGGAAGGCCATAAAAGCACTTCCCAAGCTTTGCACAAGCTCTCTTCACCTCTCTTGGAAATGATGTGGACATTACAACTCAGCATATCAGTTTGTTATCTAAGAATTTATGTGCACTTCTGGCTCAGAATGTGTGAATGTGAGACACATGTAACCATAAGTGCATCAAGCTTGTAAATTCCTGGAGTCAACAGAAGAGCCCAAGACATTTAACCAAAACATTTAGACACAGCAAAGCCTGAGTGATACCGTACCACTTACAACAAAGCCATGTGGGACGGGGAGGGCCAGGGGGAAGAGGCTGCTGAATGGAAAAGGTCTCATGCAAACAAACACATGAATAGCAAAGGGGCATTTTAATTCCTGTTAGCAACCACTAAGCTTTCTGCTGACTAAGGGTATGGCTACATAGCACAACGCACAGCATTCTGCCTGCCTAAGCTAACTGATTTCGTTAACTTGGCCAGGCTGTCTCTGGCACAAACTTTCACTTGGATATAAACTTCAGTATCTATACACTGCATCATTTAATGCACAAATACGTTAAGATAACATGTAAAAAAACCCCTCTCCTCTGAAACATAGCCATGCTCCAGAAAGAGACTGACTACACAAAACTGACACCCACCCCAAACCTATCCTCTGTATTTACACACAAAAACATGTACTCAGCTTACTTACAACTTATGTTTAAAATTTTGCCCTGCTTGCCCTGAAAGTCAGAAGAATCAGTTGTATTTTATTCATTACCCTAAACATGAAATTGAAGGGAGTGTGGAGGGCTGTAAATACCAAGTCATATTCTGGCAATCAACATATTTGTCTTTGTAACTGTACTTGCATTCATTGTGTAGCTAGTCCTAACATATTTGACTTTTACCACTAGAATGGAATAATCATATAATTGAACAAAGACCATTAATGTCTTTCCCACTTGGAAAACAGCCATACTTCCAAAGACTGACAGCTTGTCCGTGACAGTGTAATTCCCCAAATGCACTGTTGCTTTCAGAAGACAGCTAAAAAAAAAAACAAACAAAACAAAACAAAAACCCACAACCCAAACCCCAAACAAACTACCAACCAAATCCAATGCAAGAATATGCCTGCAAAATCTGATAGGCCTCTGAAGCCTGCCCCTCTGTTCTGTTACTGTTGCTACCTCCCTCAAAATATTAAGCTATATTTGAGAGTAAACTGCAAACCTGAGCAAAGAATGACCACCAACATTAGAACTGGATTGGCTCTTGTAATTACGACACTGAGATGAAGGATCTGAACATTCTGGGTTTGTGCTCTTGTGTTGGCTTTTCTTGTTAGTGTGACTGCTCTGGAAATACCCTAGTCTGATAAAAGCAGCAGCTAAGAGTTGCCTATTTTAAAGTACTCACCACCATCTTGTATTATCACAGATTCTTAAAGAATAACTCAGCCAAAACCCAGGATGCTACTGCAATGTCTGAATAACACTCTGCAACAGCATTCACAAACACATTGTCCGTGAATACATTTCTGCTTGGGTCAGAGCTCAACTTTCGCAACAGAAAACATCCTGGGTCGACCTCTTAAAAGCAAAAGCAGTTATCTGAGGGCAATTACGGCAGGGAATTATCTGTATATGAACAATGCATAAAAATGAAACGGGGAGAGAAATGCTGTGTACTCAGCAGATAAATACTCAGATTTCAGCTTGACAAGCAAAACTGACAGAGCTATTTATACTACAAGAAACTCGTGAGTGACCAAGAACAGTTCCTTTTTGCCTCCTTTATACTTTCCAAAAGTATTAAGCAGCTGAAAAAGAATTTCGAAGTGTCATTAATTCAGACAAAAGTAGTGGAAGAGCAGGTCTGGCATGTGAACTTGAAACTGGGAAAGAGTTACTCCTTTCTTCTTATTTATCTTTCCATGTTATCTGTTTCTTCAGTCACAATTTGCTGAAGCTCGTGCAGTTCATTCACATCAGAAAAGCTCAAAATAACAAAGGGTGGGGAAGAGAAATCAGTAAAAAGAAGACAAATGCAATACCTCTAATCGCTGTATCCTTCCCTTGAAGAACATGAACAGAGAAGAATTCGGATAAGCAGATTCTTTTTTTGCAAGAATCTCTTTTGCCTCTTTCAATCCTGCCTTGTTATCGCTGCCATCAAGGGCAAAAAAGGGACGAACAACTGTGTGGTACCACAACAGAGCTAATCTAAAAGAAACATAAGGGTAAAAAAGGATTACAGCTCATAAACAGAAATTTAAGGGTAACATTCTACACAGGAGAATATTCTACAATTTAAATTTTTGAATGATCCTGAAAGAAAGATAAATATGAATCTTTTCCTATACAACATGGCTTTAGAACAAACACAGTACCATTGCCATACATCAATGTACTTCTGAACTGCACCTGAACATACAATTCAATGCACATTGTTCAAAGGTAAAGTAACAATCAAGTTCATACCATCAAAGCAGTTGAGCCTTTGGAACTCTAGATTTTAAAAAAGAAAAACCCACAGGAAAACTTTGAAGATGAGTTCTTCATTACAGGGAAAAAAACCCCAAAAACAACAAAACCAACAAAGCTAAACATACATCAGCAGACGCACTTGAAATCAATGTCAAAAAGAAATACATCTATTGTTCAGAAGAGCAGATGTCTACATGACCTACACTGCTCCTGAAAACAGGGGCAGAGCACAAAGATTTCCAAGACCATCTGAAGGAGGAAATACCCTGAAAAATATGATTTTTCTTTCCCATAAAGGAGAAAGAACAAATCAACAGGAGCATTTAATCTTAAGCCTTCTTAACCAATCAGAAATCCAATTCTTCTCCTCAAAGAGGCATGAGCTGTGCTGTCAATGTTTCAAAAGCGACACCTGATGGTACCTGTAGCAGGTCCAGTAATAAAAGCATTAATTCCAAGATAATGGAATAATAAACCCATTGATGAGGGTAGTTTAAATTAGGTCCAGCTAACCCTTCACCTCATAAAAAGACCTGAATGCAGTATGAATGCTTGGGGGGGGGGGGGGGGGGAAAGGAAAAAAAAAAAAAAAAAAAAAGAGTACACAAAAGAATACTGCTCTAAAAATACTATAAGGAACATCCCATTTTACCCAGATGCAAAAATTAAAAATAAACTGGAAAAGATCTTTGGCTAATAGTAACAATAAATAGCTAAGTGAGCTCAGTGACTCATACAAGATAGTATACTCTCCACAGTGGAGAATATAACTCAGATAAATTTACTCAGCCTTCAGGGAGTGCTTTCATTTACTCTGCTGGCATGTAAATTACTAGACATTAGAACAGCAGGTACTGAAGAATACAGCAAAATACTGAAAAACCCCAAATATTCGTAAATAACTAACAGCAGAGAGATCTTACACACTACTATAAGTGACAAATTTACTAAACCATGGCATGTTAAACAACAAACAAGTTTATTTTACCTGCTGTTGTTTCCGTTAAAGCAACATGACTTTTTGCTTTTGACTTTTTTCCAGTTACTTACTTCTAGTACTAAGTTATCTACCAAAGCATTTCAATATAGCTACTCACGTAGCTAAAGGGGCCTTCATGTCCTTACTTTCACTTGCATACATCAGTGAAGAAAGCCCCTGTAGGCGGTCTCCAGGAAAACCCAGCAGGTTGATGATTTTGAGCAGGTTTGGGGGCACCATGGATATGCAAAGATGAAAAAGTCCATATCCAAAGCTAACAGCACCTTTCAGTCTGTTTAGCGAATCCTCCGTTACACCTTCTGCAGCAATATGATTATCATTTGCAGCATCAGAAGTCAAGGATTCCTGAGTTGTTTTCTTCTGATATATTTCCTGAAGCGTATTAATGTCCGTGTAGCACTTATTGTAAATTTTCCAGGCTTTTCGGAGTATCCACCCACCTTTTATGTACGCTAAAAAAAAAATACCAAGGAAAAACTATTTTAAGGACATATTTCAGAAGTAGATCATAGTTAGTAAATGCTATTTCACAAATCCTAAGATGTTCTATTTGCATTAACTTATTGTATAAAGGATTCTGCCATAGCTACCGTCCTCTCAAACAGCTCTTTCATACTGGGCACTACAAACTCAAGTGCTTTTCAACACAAAACTTAAAAGCAGAATGCAACACAAAGGGACTTCCCTTCAGCTATGTAGCAACACAACTGTCAGAAAGAAATGGAGAAATCAAAGAACTTCATGCTGGATTCTGCTCCGCTATAGAGTGGAGATGAAATGGCTGCCTGGCAAACAGAGAAGCAAAACTCAAAGAAGAGATTACACCTCTTAAACCCAAAAGATGTTAAAAAGACAGTTGATGGGAAAATACTAAGAAACCTACTTCCTCTGGATTAGATAATAAGATTTTCAACACTGTTTTCTTATCCCTCATGTGAACACAGTGCCTTATAATTAAGAAGAAAAAAAAAAGCATAAATTTTATGGTTTAAAAACATTTTTCAGTTACCTAACTTTCCCATTTTCAAATGCAAGCTGGGTACCTAAATTTCAAAAAAAATCTGATCTTGAACATTCTCAGTTAAGAATGAGAGAATTCTCAGTCTCATTACCCTCTATACAGGAGAGTAAAGAAAGGCATGATGCCAAAAGATGGAGATGTCCGGTTTGCCTATTTACACAGCATTCATCTTGGTTATAGCACATCCTTGGATAGTGACAAGCGGTAAACATTAACAAACAGAGAATATACTTCTACACATTAATTGTAAAAGCAAACACATTTTGTCTGTGACAGAGCACTGAGAGTTAGGAACTGTAGTGACAAAGGAGTTAACTAAAACTGAGAGAAGATAAAAGCATAGTTATAGTAGCAGCATTCTAAAGAGACTACCAAATTTACAGGAATCAGTGTTATAAGTGATGCCAGAACTCGATCATAACAGGGTGGGTGTTTCAATGAAAAGGAAAACACTATTAAGACCAAACCACTCTTTTTAAGCCTTTGACATCTTTGACAAAATCCTTCCCATTAAAAACGAAAACCATTTCTAGAGAAAGTACCATCGCAGACCAGGCTACCTCCTTTAAGAGGCACTGAAGCTAGTTTACAGTCTTAAGAAATTGCACTGAGAGAAACTGCAAAACTTCTATTCTCAGTTGTGACAGAAGGGTTCTGTCAACATGAACTTAAAGTATTAAAAAAAAAAAATCCCTGTCTTGAGTTCCACATTAAAGTGCTATAGTAAAAAATGTAAACCCCTGTCATGATTCAGCTGTGTTACAAGACTAACGTTACTTCAGTTTTAAGGACTTAGGTCACTTTCTGGCTTCACGTACTACTTTAAAAGTGATGTGGTTTACCACAAGACAAATGTTCATATGACTATGCATAGCAATGCAGCAGACTAATAAGGGAAAACCCCACATTTTACTTATCCTATAGATAGTGTTTCTGCTAATAGCTAACTACTGTGCTTTGATGCATGCATCAAATGTAACGGGTACAATGTGGGGAAAAAAAAAAATAGTATAGTTTTAGGCTTTACTTCTGTAAAGTCATTAGGAGTTCACTAACACAGCATAACCCCAATAGACTTAAAATACTAAAATAAAACAATCTAACAAATAAATGTATTTCTGACTTCTTAAACATAAAAATTATATCAAACCCAACCAGTGAGCTGATTTCCCACCATGGTGAGAAAGTGGTCAGATCCATGACAGCAGCTGTAAATATCAAGAAAAGGTAATTCAATATTGCTGTGGGAAGCTAATGTAAGTTGCTGTGTTACTAATTTTATGATGAAACTATTTGTATTTCCATGAGGGCAGAAAAGAAAATCTACAATGTGTTAGGCACACGAGAAAGCAGCCTGCGTGTCATCATATGCTTCTTGTCAAACTGTTCCAGGAAGAAAAACAAGAAACGTTTCACCCATCCACTGATCACAAATATTTGTCTGCCTCTGAAGAATGCCTTTTTTTTTTTTTTAAATCACACTCATTTCAATAATCTGGTTGCTATTTTGGTACAGAAACATGATAAAAACAGAAGATGTTTATACATAATCAGAAATATAATATACTCAAAAACTGAAATAATGGATTGAACAGTTCAGCAACGGCGGTAACTAGCAGTTGCTGAGGTGGTATTTAACAGCTTGGAATCTTAACTGAAGATTTCAGGTATAGTGTTTACTGAGCAGAATAACCCAAATATACTGCATGTTCTGCAGTACTCTGCTACCCACTTCAGTTCTCTGAGCAGCAGAGGAGAAAGGGAACAGACACCACCCTCAGTTACAGCACCCAACCCAGTTACAAAGCTGCAGAACAAATACTGAAATAAGAAAACAACTTCCAAGGGAGAGGCCAAAAGAAAAAAAACAAACAACCCAAAACCCCAACCAAAAGAACCAAACAAACCAACACCACCACCAAAACAAAACACCACAAAACAAAAAGAAGCCCCAAACACAAATGAAAACCCAGAACTGCAGTGCTACACATGCAGCAGATGATGAACCCCTTGAATTTCTGCTAGCTAGAACCAACCACTTTCTTGATGGCTTGGAAGAAACAAAGTCTGCACATCAGAGAAAGTATTATGCCCTTGACTGAAGATCTTGGTGCTATTTTAAATAATCTGAATGTTATTTTCCCAATTCCTTTCAGCAGGGTTTTCACTGACAATGTGTTCTGACTGATATAATTTATTTGGTAAGAACCTGGGAATGCGCTCACTTTGTATATGACCTTGACCTCATTTTCTATAAACTAATAGAAGAAGGCATGTTTTAAGATAATGCAAGAAATCCAGGAATGCAAGAGAACATTAGAAACAGCTTTGCAGCTGACACAAGGAGGTTTGTATTCAACTTGACTGGATTAACCTCTTTGGCATGCACGGACACACTATTCTCTCTGACCAGAGAAAAAGAAGCGATTCAGCAGTTCCATCTTCACCACAGCTCCATTTAAGATTACTTTCACTGGCAGTTTGTCACCTCCCTGAGTTGTCACAAACATAATGCATATGCGACACTAGGATTTTCCCTAATGGGGAAAATGTAAGTCCAGTAGCCTGGACTTACAGCTTCTTTTATCTTATTTGCCACACAAAGCACGCAGATGCTACCCATCTTTGTACCAACTTCTCAAATGCTTCTATTGGAACATGCAAAGGATTCCAGCCTATCTAAGGAGAACAGGTTGAATATGATTACTGGTATGAAAAAAGCAGAAAGCTGTAATCTGTAGTAATACAACTCATTTTATGATACTACTACCTACACATAGGTACTACATCTGCAAGTGTACCGATCTTGGAATGTTTCAAATGGAACTATGCTCTTTCTTACAAAACAATCATCGTTACTGACAGTCACCTTGCCACTTTATGATCAAACTTTATTAAAAAGATATCACACAAAAAATGCATCTCAACCTTAAAGCCCCAGCACACCTGATAACTCCTGTTTTACAAATGAGAGCACAGCCAAGTAGACTTGACAGTCTGCTACAATTATTTGTCTTTGTAGACGATCTATCATGGATAGAGTGGATTTTCGTCCATCAACCTGTTTGGAATATACAAACAGAGCACAGAAAACTGTTAACAAAGATAATACAGAATACTAGTCAATCTGAAAAACTAACAAAGTCTAAAATGAACTCCAAGTGGTAGTATTGCTACTCATTTAACTCAGCATTCTGAAGTGCAAAAATTTCTTTGACAGGTCATCCAGCAATATCCTACTTAACAAACAGGGAAATCTTACACATATACTACCAAATATTTTTCTTAAGGTTCTACAAATAGTGGGAAAAGATTTAAATTTAATTTTATTATTAACGGCATCAGACATGCAACTAAAAGATGTCAGATACGAAGAGCACAAGAAGAGGTATATGATAAGTGTCAGAAAATGTAGTGCCTCTAAAGAGCAGAGAATTAAATATGTTGCATTCAGAACTTTTTACTTCTGCTGTAGATCTGCTATGTCACAGTAGGCAGACCACTCACTGGACATTTCTGTATGACTACTTCAACTAGTTCTCAATCTGCATGCTTTATTCTTATTTAGAATGAAAAGTCTAAAAAAGGAAAGAAAATTCCCTAGGAATATGCCTGGCACACAGCACTATGCAGCCTCAACATCACAACTTCTGACTGCTCCTAGAGCATGTATGAATTAAAGTTAGCCTCAATTAGATGGGCTACAAGCTTCCTGAAATAATTCCAGTAGGACACTAATTTGATGTGTTAAAGATATTACTAACATCAAAACAAGCTTCAGAAGAGAGATTACTGACTCTGAGTATATATGATACTTAGGAAATCCAAGCAAAATATTTTACTTAATTTCTGAATTTACTATTGATCTCAGCTGCTCTTTACGTATCAAAAATCATCTATTCAAAATGCAAAGAGAACAGAAAGGAAGTTCCAGAAATTTTTATCCAATACAGAGTTCCATGTCTACAAATAATATTCTTACATTCTTTTTAATTTTATTCTTGATTGTTTCTATAACTCCAGCTTCTTCACTTTCACAGAGTTTCTCTGTAGCCTTTAAGTCATCACAGGCCAGCTGCATCTTTTCTTCTTCAAATGTCATCATGGCATTCTACCGAAACCCAAACACATTTGAATGATAAAAATCACAAATATTTTCTTTTCTATAAAAGCTATAGGAGGGTAAAAGTTTGTATGAAAGCTTGACAATAAAACTTACTATTAAGAAAAAAGTATTAATACACACAGATCAGTACACATACTTCTACACAGAAAAAACAAACTAGATTTGAGAGTACTTCACCAAAATTTCAAGACAAAAACCAGAACACATTAAGTCCTAACTCCTCGTCTTAAAGTTTCATATGCAGTCAAACTGAATGTGCTGTCACATTACATTAATCAGAAGAAAAATTCATATATATTAATTTTTAATCATGGTTTTCTAAGGCATGATTTGCATCTGAGCAGGTACTGCTTTTGTATAATTCATCCATGTAAGTAGCAAGCCTCCAAAGCCAAGTAACAAGTAATACCTATTTCAAAATAATAACCACAATACCTACACACATATGAAGAAAAGGAAAAAAAAACCAAACAAAAAACAAACCAAAAAAAAAAAAAACACCCACAAAAAACAACCCTGCATCAGACTCCAGCTACTGATGAACCAATTTCGAAAGAATTTCAGGACAAAATAACTTCTTCTCCTGATGCCTTATTAAACAAAAGCTCTGAATGACACCGGCACAGAGAGTGCTGCTGCTATGTTTAGAACAGTAGCTAAGCAAGATATTTTCAAGATCCAGTGATGCTGCACTGTGATGTTACACTGGTTCAGCGCATTAATTCAGATAAGCAAGCCTGAGATTCTCCCTCTTTCCTTTCTCTCTCCATGGACTTAAAAGCAAGCATATGTCCCAGGAGGTTTCCTAATGAATAAAGTTTTCCATATTGCAAGGTCTACAAACATTAGAGAAAATTCAAATTAATTTCATTTGCAACTTACCTATTTCTGGCATATTATAATAAATTCTGTCCTTAAAAAAAGGTAGTCTTACCATAGATTATTTCTGTTTTATCTAAGATTAAGCACCAAAGTCAGAATAAGGACAGTCTAAAAACCAAGATCTAAATATTTTCTAATATACCTGCTCATTTTTTCTAAAGATGTTCTTTTTAATACATTAAAAAAGAAAAGCATTGAACAGACTCATTATGACTCTTTCTTGATGGCTTGGAAGAAACCAAGTCTGCACATCACAAAAAGCATTAACAGGCCCATTATGACTCTTTAGTCTGTCAATATTCTCAGTTCTCGTCTATTCAAAACTGAAGCAATGCGAATGGACTGAATTAAGAACTTTCACTAGCCAATATGGATGAAGAAATTTTCAATAGCAAAAGCTATGAAGGAAATGGCAGTTATGATTATTATTTTAATAAGACCTCTAGTGCTCATTTAAGAGAGGGCTTTATTATGGCTCTTCTAATGGAACACAAACATTTCATACATTTGAGAAGCTGAATCACAGAACCTTTACCTTCTGTTTAAATCACATGAATAAACAAGTTTTTTATAATAATGACTTGTTTTGTAGCTACATTTAATCTAAAAATTTGAAAAAAGCCTCACAAAAAGAAACAAAGTACCACCGTTACAAACACATGCAAGCACATATAAACATTAACCACAAGAGAAGAGAGGTATACTGTCTGCTCTCAACTACTCACCAAAAAACTGACAAAGCTGGCTCCAAAACTCATTAATGGACTATGGTTTCTGGAAAGAAAACAGAATATAATTACTATATTTGCACATATTTCCTATTGTAAAGATAGATATTGCATTTCTTGATTTTAACTTCTACATCTATAAATAAATCTTGGGGATTTCTATCAAGTTACAAACATTCTGCAAGATATAATGGAAATGGAAAGCAAAAAAAAAAAAGCATCATCATTTTTATTAAACTGAATTTATCTTAAAAGTCATAATCAAGCATTAAGCTGTAGATATTAAGAGAAAGCAACATCATCAAAATACATTCAGTGCAGGTAAAAAGAGCAGCAGAAAATTAAAAATCTACTAATTCTAATCTCTTCTTGTGACCCGCCACCACAATTCTGACCCAGCAGACACACGTTATCTGATTCTATTGAGCGATTCCCACTTCTCCCTGTTGCCATGAATTTAAGTTAATCTAACCAGATTTAAATATATATATACACAATATATATATGTATATATACGCACCACATAATGCAAGTTGTTGGCAGTACAAGATTTATGGGTTTTATAGCTGTATTGTTTCAAGTCCAGAATACGTATCTTACTACACTAGGTGGAACAGCTTCTTAAGAAACTTCATCTATTCTGTCCGTGGGAGTATTCCAAAAGGGTGAAATCAACTGCTAGATCAAAAAACATGCAGGCAAACAAAATTTTGGTAATATGTGGGACTACTATAGTCACACAGACCACAAGCCCTCAGCAATGTCACAAAGAAGGCACTTATTTCAGGATCTCAGTGGTACTACTGACCCACATTGTCCGGCAGTGGGCTGCCAAGTTATATAAAACACTGACTTCCAAGATTTAAGAATAGGTAACATTTATGCTACAGGTACATATATTGCTATAGTACAGGATTTAGTACTGTTTCCAACTTAACTCTGCAAGCTTCAGATTAAAATAGCCTTTCAAAATAGGACAGGCACTTTAAAAACATGGAGAAAGTTGCACATTGTTTATTACAACACAGATTTCCAGTAGTAAACCCATATTATAATACAAGAGTTTGTTTAAAAGAATAAAAAAAGAAAAACAAGGAGGGGGGGGAAGGAACCTACAACCAAACAAGGTAGTTATCAATAATTCACCCCCCAGTTTTTCTCACTTTTTGATTTAGCATAAGTATCTAAAAGCAAGTACATGAACAAAAGAAGAAAGATAAACAGGGAAGACAAGTAATACACGCTAGCACAGAAAACATTTCCCTTTTCATATGTACATTGAGCAATGTGTATAAATATAAGATCAACATAACTTGCTACATCTTTTCATTACCTTTTCGAAAGAAAAACAGGTTAGGTATTTTCCCATTTGCTAGTAGGCTACCAAAGAACTGCCAGAAAATACTTCAGCTATTCAGTACCTGGACTGTTCTCCACCACCATCTGTGTTACACAGAGCAGGAGAAATCAGCTATTCAAGTTAGACTTCTGCAACTGGCATTTTGAGAATGAACCCTTGCTGCAGAGGGCACATGGCTATCTCCTAATCCAGTTTTCAACCCATGAGGCATATGGGACCCATTCAACAGCCAGTCTTACCACTGTACTCCACAGCACATAACTTTACTTTTCAAGGTCATACCTACTGTGTTATCAACACCAATGGATCTAAAACTGCAGAACAGATCAGTACAAGCAATTTTATGTCCTGATATAAAAACCTGCACTTACATCATACTTTCAAGGAAGCTCAAAATTAAACCAAGTTTCATTTTGTTTCACTATCAAATGTTTCAGTAGGCATCTCTAGATAATGTTTTTCATACTGAAGGCCATTCAGAAAACTGCCAGAAAATACTGTTTATCATAGTGAATTAACTTAGCCACAAGAGTGTTTGAATATAACCAGAAAAATAAAAATATGTGACTTAAGAAATAGTTAATTAGGTTTGCACTTCCCAGTAAGAGCCTTAGATCAAATTTATATCCACCCTGACAATGTTACTTCACTATCACGCGTGGATCCAAAGAAATTATTATAATGAAGTAAAAATTTGAGCATCTGTTGAACACCTACAAAAAAGATTTACTTGTAAACTTCGTGTTACACTTTCTTTAAAATTTTACACAACAGTTACAAGATTTTGACGTGCTTCCCCCCCCCCCAAAATGTGCATAAGCAAATCAAACAAGCTTAGCAACATATGTATTTGGCTCTCAGAAGTAGCATCCAGGCATTCCTTAGAACTTGGCAAGAAAGATGCAAGTTTTATTAACAAACTATAAATATTGTGGAATTATAGACTAAATAGAAAAAGCACTGCATATGAAAACATGTCTGTTCCAGACCACTTTTCATTTTCTATGAATTTCTAGAAAAAGATACTCCTGTTGCTGAAATAAGCATTGAAGCTTTAAAAAAAAAAAAAAAAACAAAACAAAAAACCAAAAAAACCCTACCACAAATACCAGCTTTAGAGGTAAACTGAATCCCTGTCTATGGAAACACTATTTTCAAAAAGAGCAACGTAAATAATGGCCATGTTTGAGAGTGAAACTACTACGATAGTATAAAGAAGAATACAGTTGAAAAATCAAACAGCATATTCACGCTGTTTCAACATACATGCTAATTAAAGCATACTATTCAGACATTTTTTAAAAGTATGATTTCTTTTCCGGAGTGCAAGATCCTGTTTCTAAGTAGTACACCAAGTGCCCAAGTGCCCCAAGAATTGGTAAATGCTCCATCCCTAGCAGTGGTCAAGGCCAGGTTGGACAGAGCCTTGAGTGACATGGTCTAGTGTAAGGTGTCCCTGCCCATGGCAGGGGGGGTGGAACTAGATGATCTCAAGGTCCTTTCCAACTGAAACCATTCTATAATTCTATGTGTGTGAAGGGATCAACATTTAAATAAGCACTGGAAAAATTTTGTATTTTTTTGTTAAATTTTAATACAAAGTTAGTTGTAGCTAGTTACAGTTGAGAGCCAACTGCTCTTCCAAAATTACAAAAGATACTGAAGCACTTACTGCAAGCAATGAAAGTTTGTCCAAGTACTTTTACATATGTTTGTCCAAGTGAAGCAAAGTTTTTTCACCAAATAAATACTTACCTTTTCAACTGATCTTTCAAAACTGCTTCACTGCTTGCACTCTGACATTCGTGGCTCATTTTGCTAACAGTTCAACCCCCACAATCAAAGACAGTAAAAAACAATAATCTCTATTCTGAGATTATCACCAGCTGCAATACATGAGGTAAAACATTGCACATTACTTCTTTTTAATTTTCAGTCACTCCATCTATAAAAAGCATTGTCATTACAGCACATATGGGCTGTAGCACGTAAGGACCCTGAAGCAAGAAAACATGATGCATAATATTATACTGTGTCTAGAAGATGCTTTTGTTGAGACCATGGAGTTTGGCAAACAAAATATGAGAACTTTACCACAGGAGCCCCTCACACAGAGTTTTTGTGCCATCGCTAAAGAAAATAAGAGACACTTCTACCACATTCCTACGCAGTCCCTGGGTAGAGACGATAGTTGCGGCTTTATGGAAGTTCATTTGTTAAAGTAACTTCAGCATTTAAAATCTATTTTCAACAACTACTGCGTTTAGTGCTCAATCTTTGCCAAAAGTCTGTTGACTGACAAATTCTTCAACAGTTTAGGGTTATCTTTTCATCAAGAGCTAGGAAAAAACACTTTGCAGTGTCACAGTACTGTCCCAGTAAATACTAAGGCATGACTAACGATGACTTTTTCTGGGGGGGAAAAAAAAAAAACAACAAAAAACCAAACAAGCACAATTCCATGAAAATAATGCTCAGCTCAAACTCCTTATAAATGACCTTCAGCATCAAACATGATTTTACATCTTTTGACACATTCCAAAAAGTTAAAATACAAAAAAAAATGAGGAAGCAGTCGAGAAAATACTAACAGCAACCCAATGGCCATATTGATGTTGACACAAGTTACAGAACTGAATACAAATGAACACTGGGGAACTGCACTACCCAAGTTGTCCGCACTACTCTGAAGCAATGACATCCATTAAGAAAAATCTCAAGGCTTTTAATTAGCTCAAAGATGAAGAAAAATTGTTTCCAGACGTATTTGTAAAATAGTTTGCACCTCACCTATGAAACAAGGAGTCAGAAGGTATCTTTATTATAAGAAGCTGTGCTATTAATACCATTTCCACAAGGTACCACAGTGAAAGGTTGTACATATCAATAAAGTTGGTATGCACAACTAAAGTCATAAGCTTAAGAGCGCTGAAGCAGACCTTTCTCCCAGGTATATGAACTAGTGTTATATTGCTCCTCCCAATAAAACCCGACTAATTCACCTCATTTCATGGCGTATCTCCAACATGTTAATTCACTTTCACAAGAAAGGTGTTTGCTGTGCCCCACTTTCATACTCACAGAATTGTAGAATCAACTAGGTCTGAAAAGACTGCAATGATAACATTCAGAAGTTTCAAGCCTTGGTATAAGGCTGAGACCATACAGCCCAATTTTAGCATTGAAAAAAGTAGAACTGAAGCACATCAAAAGAAAAATCACTTACTGATCAGTATTTTCTTTTTTCTACTGCTATTTCCATGACAGTATTCTTACAGATACACCACTTCTAAAGCTACTACAGCCTAGCTCAGGTTTAAATTTATGTAATGTAATTAACCTCCTAACATTTCCTCCTTGCTCTTCTAGGCACTGCTGTATTAACCACAGTCCACTAAGAATTCCAGTCATCCTACTCAGTGATGCTAAATTTGAAAGAAAACAAGTTATTTTCCTCCAAAGCATGAGAGTAAAGCATCATGAAAAATGAAGAATTCATGTAAGTTCACAGATAAATATAGAAGCAGCTACTGAATATTTTAGAACAAACAGAAATACATACAACCTTTATATCAAGGTTAAGGAATTTACTGAAACAACTTACAAACCCTCTGGTCCTTATTCCATCACAGATTATATTCTAAAAAAAAAAAATATCTGTGAGACTACAAACATAAAAGATGTTTACACAAGTACACATCCAATATTGGTATATGAAATTACTAAGGCAATATACATGTCATGAAAGCATTACAGTATTAAGATACATTGAGAACTGCAAATGTCAGATCTAAGGTTAGTTTCTATTTCATAATCAGACCAAATTTGTTTCAACTGTTAGATAAGCTCTTAGCATACACTTCTATTTTCACTAGAAACACACAACCAAAAGAGAAAATCAGTAATATTAAGAGAGTAACTCTGTGGCCCTGTCTCATCCAGTTCTTACATGACTTGTCTTTTTTGTAAATTAACAGAGAATTGCTCTGCTTTAACTTAAGGCTGTTAAGTTTAGATGCACAAGAATATCAAAACGCTGGGAATTATGAGAAGGATTTTAAATTGGACCTTTACTTTGAAAAACAGTTACAAAGCTAAGACACAGTCTAGTTATATCAACTGATTTGTACTAACTGTCCAATTACACACTCTTTAATCCATAAGAATTATGGACTTTTCCAAAATATTCTTCCACTGTAGGTTCAACTAACCTGACCAAAATTACTTTCCAGGACAAACTACACTAACTTCTTAACATGTCCAAGCTCCTGAAACATACATATCCCATCACAGTAACCTGAAATAATTTAGTAGTAGATCAAAGAATGGGTGACTAGGAAGTATGAAGAGTCTTAACCATGTATGTATCATTCACAGAGTTAAAACAAGATCTGCTTGATATCACATCTCTTCTACCATCTCCACCAAATCTGACTTCTAACTTCCAAATTACAAACTCAGATTTTTAAGCTTTCTGTCACCTTCCTCTGGACTTCTAGCCACCAGACTTTGCTCTGTATGGAGATCCAAATGGATGTCTCAACCTCCCTCTATCCTTTGTATCACTTCTTTTGGCAACAACACCCATGTCTGCCATGAAAGCCACAAAACTAAGCATCACATTCAATGCAATCATCTCTATGCACCCTGTGTTTGGATGATTTAAACTGTGGAACACTTAAAATTTTTCTTATCTATCCACATAACTGGAAAATTGGTACTGGTTTTATTTGCCTCACCATTCATTACTGTAAGGTGCTCTGCCACCCTTGACCAAGGAAATCCTACCTCTCAAGGCACATATTTATTACACATTTAGAATATTGCTGCTAAAAATCACTTCCCTCATACATAACCCTCCTTTCTATACATCCATCTAGCAACTGCTCATCTGCCTATCACTGCAATAAAAAAAGCAGCATACAGGTTTGCTATGAGGGCACACATGACTTACTCTCACACTGCTGATCGAGATGCCATCATCCTTCTCTTAACTGACTTACGTCAGTTCCCATCCTGCAGTCCTTATCTTTTCAGAAACTACCAAAACATCTACTAAACCACTACATTTTGTTCTTATGGTTCCTTTGCTAAGCTACATAAATAAGAATTTCACCAGCAGTTAGACTGCCCACACACAGGCCATAATCTACCTGCTGATCAATGCTGGCCTAATGTCACCTTGTCTCAACTTGTATTTGGGCCAACTATTTTGGCCACAGACATAACTTTAAATTGCTAGTATTAGGTTCAACCACCCACAATGGAATTTCTAAAGTTTGTATGTCTGTTAATACATACACTGTAACACAGAATCATAGAATAGTTAGGGTTGGAAAGGATCTTAAGATCATCTAGTTCCAACCCCCTGTCATAACTTCAAAAATTTAAGGTTTTTAAAGTAACCATACTAAGCTTTTTTTCATTCCTTTCCCACTTCCTCCAACTTTCCATTCTTTTACATGTCCTGCTTTACCCTCGCAGGTTGTACAGTGTGTTTTCCTACAGTGACCCCATTCTTCGAATCTTTACACATTTTGTCTTAGAATCACATCTCCTCAACATAATCCACATTTTCTTCTTTGGAGATGACCTTAGTATATACATTTTACTTCACCATCTTGTAACATTTTTCTTTTCATTCAGACGCAAGCTGAAGACTTTATCAAGCTTTCTCAAAAGTCATTCATGCAAGAATCAAACGTTTCCCTGGTAAAAGACAGAAGATTGTCGGATTTCTTGTAAGATGATGTCCCTGATCCTATGCTTTATGTTGTGAGTCAACATTCAGCTACAAAGCCCCTATTTTATTTGACACTGTGTTCTCTCCTCTTAGCTGGAGGAAGTTTTTAAATCATTTCTGAATTGCAAATGCTCTTAAGAAGTGAAGAATCAGCAAAATAACCAAAAAATTCTTTTGACAGTTTCTTCCTTTCTTAAGTGTTTAGGAATCTACAAAGCTAGAAGGGGAAAAACAACACTCCAATTACAGTTTTCTTGCTAGTGTCAGGGTTGTTCACCAAAATTATACCATCCCACAGGCTGACGGTGGGCTCCATCTCCAATGCCAATGTCCTTAGTTAACCTTTGCATCTCATAGCTTTCAAAGGTACTCAAAGTTTAAACCGATGAGAACTGGAATGATGTCAGCACTGCTCAAGCTGAATAGAAAGATCGATACCCAACAGTCCCAGATACGAGTCAGCAGTGTTGGGACCCGAGACAGCTACAAGCATTAAAGACAGTGGTGCTGTCTGTTGCTGATTTACGAAAACATTACACCCATTGGTATTTGGTTCACATTCAAAACACTATCACCACTAGCTGGTGGAAGATCTGGCCTTCTTAAAAAAAAAAAAATAAATAAACTTACAAAAAAGCATGTTGATGCTGCTTGATTTTTCAAACCCTGACATCTTCCCTCAAGTATAATTTAAGTCACAAACTAGACGCGACAAATCGTTTTACAGTGATACTCAATGCAGATGCAACTGTATGTTGTATCTGACACACAACAGACACATTCATCTGACTTCTTCAGGTTCTAAACAGATATATACGAGTGCTAAACACCAAAAGACAAAACACTATTCTCCTATGACCACCACAGAAACAATGGTTCTTTAGCCCGTAACTTTAAAGTACCATCACTCTTCATAGGCAACACTTTACTGTTGTGGCCAATACATATGAAACACAGCTGCAATTTCTACCCTGGTTTTCTCAAGGACTGCATTATTACCAGCTTTAAAATATAACTGATTTTGGGCTCATCAGCCAGCTTTCTAGAAGATGAAAAAATGCAGAATAGGAAC